>NC_056749.1:109757385-109884885 GCF_019279795.1 Protopterus annectens
AAGTGGGACAAAGGCCCAAAAATAAGGACATTTTTTAAATATTGCTCTAATAAACTTAGAAAGATAATAGAATAGGTCTTGCATTAATTAATATGAATTTTCTGAAGGGTATAAAATCTGAAACTCAAATGTCTGTCATTTTCTAACTTCAGTCTTTAGTGAATTGTCACTAACTTGCCAAAAAACACAACTTTATGAAAAATGGACCAAAAATGTGATGCAAAAATATAAAATAGACACACAATACAGCTACTACCTGTCAAAGAAGGGACACTTTAATATTAGTACTGCTACCTTGAGCAGCTGACAAAATAAAAGAATCTACATGCATTTCAAGTAATCTATAACTTTGATTATTACAGTTATTTCTTAATTGTAAACCCTCCATGTTTTCTTCCAAAATTGCTATTTTGCGGAGGGATTATTAGGGGGAAGAGCAACATTTTGAGCCAAAATGGGGGACAGTTGAGAGATTGGCTATGCCTAATTCTATAAAGCAATTTATTTGCATGTACCTCTCAACCTGTTAATGCAGTAAATCTGAACAAGGCCAAATATATTGGGGGCACATATAAACAGTACTAAAAATTGCTCTTGTATAAATTGAGACAGTTGATAGAACAGCTCTTACTTTAACATGCATTTTTCTGAAGGTTATGAAGTCTGAAACTTATTATTTAGTGACTTAATTCCTAAATGATTTGCCAGAAAACTATAAATATTATGAAGAACAAACCAAAAATAAGAAGCAAAAATCTATTCATTCTTTGAAAATCTGGACAGTTGGGAGGTATAGTTCAGCTGGGCCTGTCTGAGTTTGCTGCCCTTCCCCCCTGACAAAATAATGGTTGAATGGAGCCTCTGCAGCCATTCCAATGAACCATTACTTGGCTATTTCACTCCATTTACCATAAACACTAATGTGCATACTGCTTTACTTCTATGATGAGTTGGACTTCATTTGAAAGTTTTATTTTGTATTTTACAGCACAAACACTAAGTCATCTGTTAAACAAAGCAATGCAGTCTCACAATGAAAACTTAGCATTAAAACTTCTCTGCCCTTGAAACTCACATTCATTGAAACAGCATTGAAACCCACATTCAAAGAAAATACATTTTGCCAGTGGCAGATAAAGATTAATTTTGGGCTGTTTTCAAATCATAGGCCCCTTGCATATGAAACATACATGTGCTCTTTGATACACCTTCCTCATTGTACTAAAATTATATTCCTTGTACAATACAGTACACTTGTTAGAGGGTGTTTTAAATTTGTTTTGAACATTTTTCCAGTAAGCAATGAAACAAACCATATGCACCCATAATGGCAAAACTGCCCAGTTGAGAACATTTATCATAAAAAGTCTACTCAGACTTCCACAGTCCACCATTATTAGTAAATATACACAATTCTACAGTCCACCATTATTAGTAAATATGCACAATTCCACAGTCCACCATTATTAGTAAATATGCACAATTCTACAGTCCACCATTATCAGTTAATATGCACAATTCTACAGTCCACCTTTATCAGTAAATATGCACAATTCTACAGTCCATTATCAGTAAATATGCACAATCTCTGAAGTAAGTCATCTAAATAATTCCACATTAAAGAAATCTGTAACTAATGAAGCTGTTGCTGCTAGCAATCACCTTTATATTTCATGGTTTCATCGAAAAATAAAGTGTCTGTTGCCCCTCAGGAATAAATTGCCTATATTACATTAAAAAATGATAAGCTATTAATAAGATTGCAAGAGGAAATGGATGGCAAACTGATAGACTCATAGTTAGTATCTTCACCAAGAAGAACATTCTCAGTATGGCAGCATCCACCCTTTGTGGGAGTAGAACCCACAGCGTTCTGCATCAAAAACAAGTACACAACCTGTTGTGCTATAGTATTAACTAGGCAAAGCACTAAACTTCTATTCCCCTGCAGCTCTCAGCTCCTTGTAAAATCTACTCAATACTCAACTGCATCTCAACTTCGCAGTTCAAGAAAACTGGAAAAAGCCAAAATGTATTGGGGGGGGGTCAAAAGCCCAAAAACCAGGGATACATTAAACATTGCTTGTATAATCTTGGAATGTTGCTAGAATAAAATGTTGTGTTGCCACCATACATTTTACTGCCAAGGTCCCTGAGCAAAAAACAGTCAGAGTAACATACCACTACGCCACATCAGCTGCTTTGTAAAAGAGAGGAAGACTGAAACTTAAATGGCTATCATTTAGTGAATTCAGTTCTCACCATAGCTGTCAACCTCTTAGTACAAAACACCTGGACAAACCCAGTAATGAGGGAATATAGCCCTCAAACATATTCAGTGAATTCAGTTCTTGCCATAGCTGTCAACCTTAGCACAAAAACCTAGACGAAGCCAATAATAGGGGAATACAGTCCCAAAAATAGGGACAAATTTAAAATATTCATCTTATAAATTTAGAAAATTGCTAGAAAAAAAGGTTGTGCTACTATGTATTCTGAAGAACATGAAGTTTGAAATTCAAATGCCGGTCAATTTTACTGCTGACAGAACAAAAACAATTTTCAGCAGAGACCCAGGGATTAATACTGCAGACACGTCTTTGTAAAATGACAGGGCACCAGAGCAAATCCACACAAACACAGGGAGGAGATGCAGACTCCACACAGAAGCCACCCCAACCAAGAATCAAACCAGAAAACCTATAGCTGTGAGGCAACAATACTACCACTGCACCATCAAGTATGCATGGAATTAAACATTCAGAAACCTGAAGTCTGAAATTCAAATGCCTGTCAATTTTACTGCAGACAGAACAAAAACAATTTTCAGCAGAGACGCAGGGATTAATACTGCAGACACGTCTTTGTAAAATGGCAGGGCACCAGAGCAAATCCACACAAACACAGGGAGGAGATGCAGACTCCACACAGAAGCCACCCCAACCAAGAATCAAACCAGGAAACCTATAGCTGTGAGGCAACAATACTACCACTGCACCATCAAATATGCAAGGAATTACACATTCAGAAACCTGAAGTCTGAAATTCAAATGCCTGTCAATTTTACTGCTGACAGAACAAAAACAATTTTCAGCAGAGACGCAGGGGTTAATACTGCAGACACGTCTTTGTAAAATGGCAGGGCACCAGAGCAAATCCACACAAACACAGGGAGGAAATGCAGACTCCACACAGAAGCCACCCCAACCAAGAATCAAACCAGAAAACCTATAGCTGTGAGGCAACAATACTACCACTGCACCATCAAATATGCAAGGAATTAAACATTCAGAAACCTGAAGTCTGAAATTCAAATGCCTGTCAATTTTACTGCGGACAGAACAAAAACAATTTTCAGCAGAGACGCAGGGATTAATACTGCAGACACGTCTTTGTAAAATGGCAGGGCACCAGAGCAAATCCACACAAACACAGGGAGGAGATGCAGACTCCACACAAAAGCCACCCCAACCAAGAATCAAACCAGAAAACCTATAGCTGTGAGGCAACAATACTACCACTGCACCATCAAATATGCAAGGAATTAAACATTCAGAAACCTGAAGTCTGAAATTCAAATGCCTGTCAATTTTATTTAACATTTGTTAATCAGGACAGTCTGACTTGGAACAAAAAAAACAATTTTCAGCAGAGGCCCAGGAAGAAATAATGCAGACATGTCTTTGTAACATGGGAGGACACAAAAGCAAACCCACACAAACACAGGGAGAAGATACGGACCCCACAAAGAAGGAACCCCAGCCAAGAATCAAACCTGAGAACCTGCAGCTGTGAGGCAACAATGCTACCAGTGCAACATCAAATAAAAGCCAACCCACACAAACACAGGGAGAAGATAACAGACCCCACAAAGAAGGGATCCCAGCCAAGAATCAAACCTGAGAACCTGCAGCTGTGAGGCAACAATACTACTATTACACCATCAAATATCAAGCATTGTAACATTTACAAACCACAGATATTATGAGGAACAGATCAGATCAAATATGAGGCAAAAATCTGCAATTTTTTTACAAATGGTGGTGGGTAGGGAACTCAAGTCTTTAACACCTGCATACAGGGTACAGGGTTCAAGCCTGAGGTATTCCCTACCACACCACCATGAGCACCTGGGGCATTTACACACACACACACACAGACAGACTAGAAGCAGCAAGTACCATACACACACAAAGTATAAAAGCACCAAGTACCATACATTGTAAAAAGCACCATACACTTACCTGTCCGTTCTCCATAATATCCAGCTAACGTACATCCTTCCCGTGCAATACTCCGAAGACCTGCGAGATCCCTGAAATCAAACCTCCCGACGAGACTGTTCCTGGCTGTTGCAGTCCGGCCCCGATACATTATCCCAGCGAGTCTGTGCACTTTAAAAGTGCACAAACGTCTCCATGTGTCCCCCTATGGGGACTGCCTGGAGCATGCGCAGTAGTCCGCAAAAATTTAAAAATATTTTTTTTTTGTTCTGAGGGGGCTGCAGTCCGGCAGTCCAATAGCACGGGCCGCCCCTGAGATGTAGATAAGAAAGGATGATGAAGGAGAGTGAGATGGAGATGCAGTTAAGTAACACATCTAGAAGTCATATGTCACACTTGTTAGAGAACCGAGTAGGAAGTAAGACTATGATGGAGAGGAAGCATAAAGGTTGTTAAGATGAAATAGTTTCAGAGATGAGAAGGTAAGGTTGATTCAAGTAATAAGGGGTAAGTAATAAGTAATACTGCAGATTGCATATGTAATGGGATAGTTTGAACATGATGCTGGCTTAGAGAGCTCTAGGTTCAATCCTGTCCATCGGTAACTGACTGTGAGGAGTTTGCTCATTCTTCCTTCCCTGTCATTTTCCTCCAAAAACATCCTTGCTGGTCAGTTCCATAAACGGCATTTATTTATTTATTTGTTTGCAGTTTGTTTACCAGGATGGTCCATTGGGCCACGTGGAACCCATTTTCAACGGAGTCCTGGGGAGAAAAGCTCTAGAAAATACAAATACTGAAAATTACAAAAATTACAAAATTACAAAATAGCAAAGATTACAAAACTTGCAGATTAATAAATGAGTTAGAAAATTGCAGGTAACAGTAGTTGCAGTAAAATTGGTGTTTGAGGCTGCAAATGCATGAAAAATACTTTCAAACAAATTAAGTTACTACTAGAGTATGATAATTATAACAATTATGATAATTATGATAATGAATGAAAATTGAAAATTGTTACAGAAATTACGAGGCTGTAGAAGTCTATTAGCAGATGTGTTTGGTGTAGAAATGAGCATAGTCAAGGAAGTTATGAAGGATGGGAGCAAGAACATTCCCATTGTGAGATTAAGTGTGAGTGAAGTAAAGTTTTTAAGATAGAGAGACTGCTTGTAGTACGGATAAGAGGTGGGAGAGAATTCCAGTGATGAGCTAGGCAGAAGGATAGAAGATGTTTCCCTGGAGGGCAGGCAGGTTTATGTAGTTCTGTTAGATTTTGGAAGTTGGATCGTAGGCATCTGTTAGGAAAGTGCATTTGGAAGGTAGAGAAAAGAGAGACGCAGAGAGAGGGACTGAAAATAAGTCTGTGTGCTTGGATGAGTTGAATGCAGGTAGGATAGTTGGGCAGCTCTAACCAGTTCAGTTGTCACAGGGAGATGCAGTGATGGGTGTTTGGTCTGTGGTCAGTTGTGAATTTTGAAATTTTATAGTAACAGGAGGAAAGTTTTGATTTGAGGGAGGTTTGCAGGTTAGTAAGGATAGAGGCCCCATACAGGAGTGAAGGGATAAGGTATGTGCTAGCAAGAGTAAGTCTGGTGGAGGGAGAGATGAAATGGTTGTGGCGGTAAAGCATGCCCAGTTTCTTGTGAGTTTTTTTTGACATTTGCATGGAGATGGTATCGAATTTTAGTTGGTCGTCAATGAGAATTCCTAATAGTCTAGCAGTGGAGACTGTTTCAAGAGGAGTATTGTTTCGGCTGGTGATAGAGAAACAGTTATTGTCTAGGGTAATGCTTTTAGAGTGGAGGAATATCATTAATTTAGTCTTGTTAGCATTCAGTGCTAGGTGGTTGTTTAGCATCCATTGTTCAGTAGAGAAAAAGCGTCTTGGGTTAATTTTGTTAATGAGGAAATGGAGGTAGCAGAGCAGATTATAGTAGGGTCATCAGCATATTGGATGAGATTGGCATTAGGGATGGCATGGTGCAAGTCATTAATGAAAATATTGAATAAAAGAGGACCTAGAATTGATCCCCAGGACATACCTGTGGGAGTGTTTAGGAAATGTAAGGTGGCATTTTTCCACTTAACTGCATGTTACCTATTTGATAGGTAACTGGTGAACCAGTTAATAGAGGAGTGGGATAGATTTAGTTTAGTCAGTTTAGTAAGGAGAAGATTGTGAGAGATGGTGTTGAAGGCCTTAGAGAGGTGTAAGAGGAGAGTGGATACAATATGACCAGAGTCTCGGGCTTTGTTTATGGTTTCTAAGAAGGAGAGGAGGGCGGTGGTTGTGCTGTGGCCAGGTTGAAATCTGTGCTGGGTGGAAGTAAGTAGGTTATTATTTATAAGATAGGGTAGAAGTTGTAGGTGTATGCATTTTTCTAGAAGTTTTGAAATAGGGGATAGGATAGCAATGGGGCAGAAGTTGGAGATGTCATTGTTGTTGCCCCCTTTATGCAGTGGGATAATGTGGGCTTTTTTCCGAAGCTGGGGAACATGGCATTCTGAAACTGATCGATTTATTAGGATGCAGATAGGGAAGGCAATGGCTTCTGAGGCTATCTTTAGGAAGTAGGATGGTATTTCATCAGGGGCATTGGAGCAGTGTTTCAATTTTAGAAGAAGTATTTTATGGTGGAGATGGGGATAGGGTTTATGGAGAAGGGAGGAGGCTGGGAGCTAGATGTACTGGGGGAGGAGCGGAAGTATGAAGGCTGTTTTGGGGGAACAGGATTTTGGAGTCAACAAAGAATGATTTGAATTGAGTAGCTAAATCTGAGTCAGAGGCATTTGGGTCAGGGCAGGAGTTTTCTTTTTTACCTGGGTTGAGGAGGGAGGAGATTCCATCCCAGAATTTTTTAGGGTCATTATTGTGATTTGTTTGGAGAGTGGTAAAATAGGCTTTGCAGTCTGAGAGAATCAGTTTTTTTACTTTGTTGTGGAGTGATTTGTATTCATTAAGGGAAGCAGAAGTTTTCGTTTTATGGCAGTGTTTCCAAGTTTTATCATGGAGACGCATGGTGGCTAAGGTCAGGCCCGAGGAGAGGGGTGTGCCCAATGAAGCCCAAGAAACATCACAAAAACCGAAACATGCCATTGTCTCGAGAAAGAGATGTCCTTACAAACTAAGACAAAGAATGGCGCGAGAACTTTCGCGTACAAGATCGCAAAGCATTGAGTGAGCGAGAAGCAATAGAAGGCTGTGACAATGATAAAATACTTTTGAGTGACATAATACAGTGCATTCAATATTCAACTAATAAAAACTTGTGAAAGTGACTATCAACGAGTGTTCTCATGTGTTCATTCCTAGCTTCAAACTTATTGCTTGGATTACTCCTCCTTGCTTTCCCACCGAATCCCGGGAGGAAGAAGAAAACGGGACACAAGCCACGTTGATTCATTGTGGACTGCAAAGAAGACTTTACAGGAAAGTGAAGGAAGAAATAATTCCACAGGTAAAGTTCCCCGAAAATGCTGTAATTGTAGCATAAAGGACCCATTGACATCGTGTGACTTTTGTCTATGTTATCGAGAGATTCAAGACTATAAACGGCTTGACAGTTAGCGGAAATCAATAGCAATAAATATTGTCCCAATTTTAGAACCACTAACAAAATTCTCAATAGCAATTTCTATGTTCTATATTTCATTTCAGGTACTGGCCTTAAACATGTCATCTCAAAAATCTGGAGCTCAAAAACATAAAGAAAAACAAAAATGTGATGAGATTAATAAAAAAGGACTGCAAACACTCTTTCAAGTTGGCTTTAAATGCAAAACAAGAGTAACCGACAAAAATGAAACTTTAGATTTAGAACAAGGTGAGACAAAAACATCAGGTCAAGTAAATCCTAATGTGATTCTTGCACAAAAGGTGGATGACGCAAATTTGGATTTGGAGGATGGAGGATATGACAGAAAAGGAGATTTGAAGGAACAAGTGAATGTTAGTGATGAAAAGTGAAGTGAGGCAACGAGTACGTCAATGTCTACAGAATCTGGCCATGGTGAGGAAAAGGGAAGTGAGGCAATGAGTACGTCAATATCTACAGAATCTGGCCATGGTGAGGAAAAGAGAAGTGAGGCAACAAGTACGTCAATGTCTACAAAATCGGCCATGGTGAAGAAAAGGGAAGTGAGGCAACGAGTACGTCAATGTCTACAAAATCGGCCATGGTGAGGAAAAGAGAAGTGAGGCAACGAGTACGTCAATGTCTACAAAATCGGCCATGGTGAAGAAAAGGGAAGTGAGGCAACGAGTACGTCAATGTCTACAAAATCGGCCATGGTGAGGAAAAGGGAAGTGAGGCAACGAGTACGTCAATGTCTACAAAATCGGCCATGGTGAGGAAAAGAGAAGTGAGGCAACGAGTACGTCAATGTCTACAAAATCGGCCATGGTGAAGAAAAGGGAAGTGAGGCAACGAGTACATCAATGTCCACAGAATCTGGTCATGGTGAAGAAAAGGGAAGTGAGGCAACGAGTACGTAGATGTCTACAGAATCTGGCCATGGTGAAGAAAAGAGAAGTGAGGCAACGAGTACGTCAATGTCTGCAGAATCTGGCCATGGTGATGAAAAGGGAAGTGAGGCAACGAGTACATCAATGTCTGCAGAATCTGGCCATGGTGATGAAAAGGGAAGTGAGGCAACGAGTACATCAATGTCTACAAAATCGGCCATGGTGAAGAAAAGAGTAACATTGGAATTGACATTGGACTTCTTGTAACAGAGGTTCCTCCTCAGCTGGATATAGAAAACTGTGTTATGAAAGGTCATATTGGCAATCCTAAAACATTTCCAAAAGATATGAATAACCAAGTTTTTACAGAAAGCGTACTAGCACTTCGAAATTTGAATGGTGAGAAACATGTCCGAGATTGGCTTGTCTGGAGTGATGTTAAACAAGCATTATATTGTTTTTCCCTGCCGATTATTTTGAAACAATCTGTGTTGCAACATTAGCTCTGCATCCAAGTTTATGCTTGCATCATCAGAAGGATGGTCAGCTGCTGGAAAGTGGCGAAAATTATGTAGTCGCATCCCAGAACATGAGAGAAGCAATAGTCATAGCAGTGCTATCTGGCTTGGCGAGAATTAGAAAGACGCCTGTCTTCTGATAAGGGCATTGAAAGTCTCTTAGAGGCATCAATTGCAACAGAATCTGTCAAGTGGTACAACATTATGAAACGAATCACTGATGTTATACTATTCCTTGGAGAACGTGGGCTTGCTTTGTATGGTAGTTCACAGCGCATTGGTGACAAGGACAATGGAAATTTTTGGGGGCTAATAGAGTTGTTGTCTCATTGGGATCCAATTCTAAAAGAACATGTGTTGCAAGTCAAAGAGTCACAAGAAAAGGGGGAATGACTTCAAGTGCATTATCTCTCTGCTGATTCTCAAAATGAGTTAATTGCTGAATGTTCTGAACTTGTGAAACAACACATTTTGCAGGATAGAAAGACTGAAAAGTAGTTTGCAGTGATAGTTGATTCCACACTGGATTCTTCTCATATTGAGCAGATAACATTCCTGCTACGTTATGTAATTTAAAATGAATCCCAGTTTGAAATTGTAGAAAGATTTCTGAGATTTGTTGACTGCAGTGACAAAACCAGATCTGACATAGCACAGATGATTGTAGATACATTAAACAAACATGATATTCCACTCTCTGATTGCCGAGCACAGGGTTTTGACAACGCAACCAACATGTCAGGAAAATATAAAGATGCACAAGCAAGAATACCTGAGCAATGTCCAACTGCTATATTTTCTCCATGTGGATGCCACACACTCAATTTGTGTGGAAATGATGCTGCAGAATGTATTCTTGAAACCATAACATACTTTGGAACTATACAAACTGTTTATAACTTGTTTAGCTCTAGTCCACATTGATGGAAAATTTTGCAGAATCGTACTGGCTGTTCTCTTCATGGCATATCTAGCACACAGTGGTCAGACCATGTTGAAAGTGTGAAGTCCTTTGTAGCCCATCTGCCTGGCATCAAATTAGCATTAGAAGACCTCTTGAAGCTGAACTTAACTGCCAAAACAAGAACAGAGATTAATGGAGCTTTGTCTTATGTGACATCATTAGTTTGTGTAATAATGTCTATTGTATGGTACAAAATATTAGTTCCAGTTGATATCTGTAACAAAGTTATCCAATCCAGAAATGTAACACTGGATGTTGAAGTGTCCAACATAAAAACCTTGATTTCAGAACTGACAGATCTCCACAACAGCTGTAAAAGTACGTGGAGTGAAGCTAAGCATGTCGCTTCCAATTTACACATAGAAATTAAACTATCTGGAAGTCGTGGTGACACAAAACGCAAAAGGAGGTTCCATGGTGAAGATGCCAAATTGTCACAACAACATGAAACGGATGACTCCCCTGAAGAAGTATATTTCAGTAAGTCTGTTTTCTATGTAATGTTGGATAATGTTATTGGTGGCCTCACAGTTCGTTTCAATGCTTCACTGAACATTTCTGAGAAGTTCAGCTTCCTCTGGAAGTACCTAACAATTCCTGTAGATGAGCTGAAAGAAAAATCAAAATCACTGGCAAATCAATATCCTGCTGATATCAGTGAAGATCTTGTAATGGAGATGAGTCATCTGCCAGCTGTTCATCGATCAAATTTTGGAGAGAACCAGCTGAGCCCATTGGAGCTGCTAAACTGCTTGAAAAAGTACAAACTGGAAGGACTTTTTCCAAATATATGCATCAGTCTGTGTATTCTGTTGACAATTCCTGCCACTGTCGCCTCTGCAGAGTGCTCATTCAGCAAGCTAAAGCTGGTAAAAGAATTTCACAAGCGTGACTAGTAGATTTGACAAGACTCAGTACTGAGTCTGATCTAGCAAAACAGATCATTTTGATTATGTAATTCAGAGTTTCACAAGAAAAAAGGCCAGGAAATCACCTTTGTTCGGCAGACAATAAATGCTATTATAAACGTCTTTTATTATTATAAATATATTACTTTATTATTACATTTACACCTATACATACTTATCTAAATGTATCAATGTAATCTACGATTGTTAGAAATAAATAATAATATACACACTTACATGTGTGCATAGAATTTTTTATAGGGGCCCTCACACCTTCTATGTACAGGGGCCCGGATTTTCTCTCGGCAGCCCTGGCTAAGGTATTCTTAGTTAGCCAAGGGACGGAGTTACTTTTTATGCATTTAGTTTTTCAGGGAGCAAAGGAGTCTAGCAACTTTAAGAAGATTGAATTGAAGTGAGTGATAGCATTTTTCAGGGATAAAGTTTTTAGTGAGTTCCAGTTAGTTCTTTTTAGTGCACCTGAGAATGCATCGTGGTTAAAGTCTTTTAGGTACCGAGTAGAGGTGTAGGTGTGGGTAGTGGTAGGAAGGAGGGGAGATGATGTGCAAAAGTGGGAAGGTGGTCCCCGGGTGGGTCTGGAGGGGTACTACTGCTGGAGATATAGTGGGGATGGGAAATTAGAATCCAGTCTAGAGTGCTGCCAGAAAGGAAGTCTTTGGAAGGTCTGGTTGTGGAGTTAATAAGTTGAGTGCAGTTAAAGAGATTTATATTTAGAGAGTTAGCTGGAGATTGAATTGTGTCTCAGTTAATGTACACCCCCCAGGATTATAGTTTCATTAGTGATACTGGTAGAGAGCCAGGAGAGAATGTCCTCAAGGATTGGGACATTGTCTCCAGGAGGGATATAAAGAGTGACAATACAGATTGATTTATGCTTGTTTATGTGAAGAAGGGCTGGGATTAATTCAGCATTGCCAAATTTGGGAATAGGTTTGGAGTAAGGGGTAACTAACAGGGATGAGGAGTACAGGAGAGCGACACCACCCCCTTTTTTATGAGCTCTATCATTTCTGACGATACAATAATTGGGTGGAATCAATTCAGAATCTTTTATGTGTCATTTCGGAGATGGAAAGAATATTGGGTTTGTTGTGGAGAAGCCTGGTGTGGAGGTTAGGGATTTTGTTACATATGCTCTGAGCTTTTAATGCTGTGAAATTTCCATTGTTTCCTGGGTCAAGGCTGAAAAGGATCAGAAAATGACCAATTCACTTGCCTAATTAAAACATATAAATGCATTTCAAAATTAAAAGTGTCACTGCTTGGCATTCATTGTGCCTTATAACATAAATAATGAATAGAGTTATGTGATGTGATGTGTCTGTGTATGCAAAATATTGTGCATGTATCTGCAGTAGTTAAAACTACCAACTTAAATTCTTCATTAATTTGCAGTCCTAGTTCATAGGTTCATAATTAGGTACTAGGCTATTGGCCCTAGGGCCTATACAAGCCTAGCCAAAAAAGTATATATATATATATATATATATATATATATATATATATATATATATATACCTAGTATAAGTATATAGCAATACATATATGGTTTGAAGGTGGGTATGCTGTTTTATGAAATTATATGTGGGTCACTTTCTACAGAATTCAGCTCAGTCTGGAATTTAATGTCTTGACAGAAGGTTGGATGAGAGACTAGCCTGTCTGGGTCAAGGACCATTCCTGACGTTTGTGGAAACTTCATCCATGAAATGCTATCCCACAAAACTGTGAAGCGCATATTATCTATAAACCATCCTGGGTGCTCCCTCCCTGCCTTTAGGGTACAAAGATACCTCTGGCCAAACCCAAGAAGACACCCAGAATTGTTGCCTGCCAGCCAGGCTGCATAAGAGAGCTACTGCTGTGTGGATTTCCCCACTAAAGACTGAATTAAACCATCCTGGGTGCTCCCTTCCTGCCTTTAGGGTACAAAGATATCTCTGGCCAAACCTAAGAAGACACCCAGAATTGTTGCCTGCCAGCCAGGCTGCATAAGAGAGCTACTGCTGTGTGAATGTATGTAGCCCACAACTAACTACTTGTGCACTATCTATTAATACTCACATGTACTAGCTGCCCATCTGTGTGTGTGGTTCTCAGCAGCCTAACGCAGACCACTTGCCACTCTTCCCCCTCCGGTATCTCTCAAACCCAGAATACATTACTATAGAAAGGAACTGCTTATCCATACCTTACACTATCTCTCTCTGCCACTAGGTGGCAGCATTTTACTATATAAACCTAGTCTCACCACCTATTTCCAGACTTTTCCCATTATATCATAAACTGGTAGAATTATTTAAATCCTAGTCCCCATTCTACAGCTACTACACACCCACCTCCCTCCCTCCCTGTGAAACTACCCTCATTTACAACTAAAGTACTTTCCTCTAAATTAAAGCACTACTTACCTACTTGCTTTAGTTAATATCTCTGCAGTTACTGATACTATTTCTGCTGTAGCCGGTTCTCCTGCTCTTCGATCACTTTATCCAAGAAGGTTTTGTACCCCAGATATTGAAAAAGGCTTTCATCATACCCCTGCACAAAGGAGGCAATAATAACATATATTACAAACTTCCGTCCCATCACCATCCTCTCTCCCATCTCTAAACTCCTAGAAAAATGTATCCATCTTCAACTCCTTCCTTACCTCATAGATAATAGCTTATTAACTCCCACCCAACACAAATTCAGACCCAGTGACAGCACTATGACTGCCCTCCTATCCTTCCTGGAAACTGTGAATAAAGCCAGGGATTCTGGCTTTACTGTATCTCCCCTCCTACTTGACCTCTCTAAGGCCTTTGATACCATCTCTCACAACCTTCTCCTTACTAAACTTTCTAAACTAAACCTATCCCCTTCCTCTCTCAATTGGTTCACCAGCTACCTCTCTAACAGGCAACAAGCAGTCAAGTGGAAAAAGGCCATCTCCTCTTTCCTTAACATCCCGGCTGGTGTCCCCCAGGGTTCCATATTGGGTCCCTTCCTCTTCAATATATTCATAAATGATTTCTTCCACTCAATCCCTTATGCTAACCTATTCAATACGCAGACGATTGAACTATAATCTGTGCTGTCACATCCATCCCCACTCTCTTAAAGCTGACTCAAGACGCCTTCTCTACCACAGAGCAGTGGATGAAAGACAATCATCTAGCACTCAATGCATCAAAAACCAAACTTATGGTATTTACCCCCTCTAAAACCACCACCATTGATAGAAACCTATTCTCCATCACTAGCCAGAACAACACACCTCTTGAACTTGTATCTGAAACCAAACGATTAGGGGTCCAGATCGATGACCAGCTTAAATTCAATACTCACCTACAACTAAACATAAAAAAAACCCACCAAAAGCTTGGCATGCTCTACCGACACAATCGCTACCTCACCACATCTACTAAGCTCACTCTCTCTACTGCATTTCTCATCCTTTCCCTCCTTTATGGTGCCCCTCTCCTAACAAACCTACATTCATCTCTCAAGACAAAACTCTCCTCTTGTTATAACAAAATTGCCAAATTTGCCACTAGCCACAAATCATCAACACATCACTGTGCATCTCTCCACAAACTAAACTGGCTAGAGCTTTCCAACGATCTCACCTATACTCAACTTACTTATGCACACAAACTCAATTTTCACCCCTCCCTCTGCCTCTCCATTTCCTCTACCTTTAAAGTGCACCACCCAGAAAGACTCCTAAGATCTAACAACCAAAATCTAATAGAATTGTACAAACTTCTTCGTCCCCAGGACAAAACCTCCTGTCCTTTGCCCTGGCACACCTATGGAACTCCCTCCCTCCATCCGTACTATCACCAACCTCCCTTCCTTTAAAAAATCACTGCACTCACATCTAACGTACAAGTGGGAATGCCCCTGCTCCCACCCCACCTAGCCTATTCTCCTCTTCCTACAGGCAACAATCGCATTTATTACAGACTCTAATTTCATATTTGCATCTAGCAAATACTAAGCCAATTGTAAATAACTTCTTATAATTCTCTAATTGTACTATTCCATTTCAAGAAACTGTATATTTACAAATGCAATGTTTGTTTTTTGTACTTATGTAACCTAAAATGTAATTGTAACTGCTGTAATCTTTGTTTTGTCTTGGAGCTTTTCTCCCCAGGACGCCATTGAAAACGAGTTTTTATTGGCCCAATGGACTATCCTGGTTAACCAACTGCAAATAAATAAATAAATAAATAAATATTTGTATTAACTGCAGAAATATGCAACCTCTGCTTTTCTATGCCTACAGGTATGTGTATGTGATACTGTTTTCCATGAATATGCCACTTAAGTAGAAATATGGTGGAAAAAAAGGAATTTTTTCATTACCTAATTTAGATTGCTACTGCCAGAAGGTCTTACAAATGTGCAAAGCTAATTTATTTATAGTCTAAACCAGCTACGTGTCGGGGTGGATCAGCTTAAACCAGCAATAACCAGTGTTTTCCATTATGTTTATTTCTTCATAATATGACAGTACCTTATATAAACAAACATTTTTTGTGCAGTGAAACAAAAACATAACAGATTAATCTTTGATACAATTGAATATGTTACAGTATGCTTAAGGTAGCTTAACATAGCAAAATGGCAGTATGATAGATGGCGCAATGTAACAATGTAACAGACTATATTATGTTCGAAACAGCTAAATAATATTGTATATCATTTGAAATGTTACATGAAATTAATTAGGGTAAGAGTGCAGTTGTGGTATATGATCAGGACTTAAATAAAGTAATACACTAATGAACAAAAATGAGGGAGATGAGCTGCAGGAAATATCACCTAAAACGCCAATTTTTTTTTAGAGTTTCTGTGATTTAAAAAGCTTGTTTCAGCTACATACTGTACTTATGTTACTGCCTGCACTTTAACAAAGTAGGTTTTGTGTTTAAATTACCTGTTTAACTGTTGTAGGCTACACACTCAAGTGTGATAGCCATTTATGTGCATTTAAAGTGTTTTTTTATTGTATCTGCTTTATTTTCTGAAAAAAAATATATATGTGTTTTCCTGCCTTTCTAAGCTAGTATAGTCCAGTTTTCATGTTAGTGCTAAATTCAGGGCTGTGTTATGAGTTTCTGTGTTTGCTCATACCTTACTTAGATAGAAGGACGTTTCTCTGTTCACCTGTGAGAGAGGGCAGCTTTGAGCAGCCTATCTGTCCCTGGAAGAGTAGTTTCAGCCCAGAAATTAGTAGTTTATTAGCCACTTTGGGCTAATTTCTATATCCTTCATTTCCCTGCTGTAAAACCTGCATTAGCACGGTTTTGTGCACCAGTCAGCGCCAGTTAGGTAGGGTATAACTATTCTCGGCTCCACAAAGTCTACTCTTCAATTTTTCCCTTGGAACTAGACAAACTTTCAACTTAAGCACTCAAACCATTGACTTCTCAGCCCAGCACTTGCTCAAAACTCATAGCAAGCATTAATAAACCTTAGCACTAGACCCCGCCTATACTGTAGAGAAGGACAAGGCTCTCTATTCGACCTTATCAGCCAATCAGTAAAACAGCTCACTGTATCTATCCAGGCATGTCCAAAGGGCAGTTTCAGGTGCACTCTCTGGTCCAGCTGGGGAATTCTGGCATTTTGAGGCAATGTTACAACTGCCTCATGTACACAGACAACCCTCTCCTCCTACCACCAAACACTAATACATGCAAGAGATGCAATTATACAGCCAAACTGGAGGCTAAGCTCTCTCAACCCAAGACTGGACCAGACAGTCAAGAGGAGAAGGGAATGCATCACATCACCAGTCTCACATAAACCTATGAAACTAGCACCGGCAAAAAACACACATAAATACACAAAAACATACTCGCAAGCTCTAAATAAAAATCTGCAAAAGCAACAGAGACCTTCAAAGCAGACATCCAAGCATCCAAGCAACCTCCACCCCCCCAACACAAACCATGAAACACATACTTCACAAAACCAGTGTGCCATGCAATCACAGCCCTTAAGGTAAAATAACACATCCAACACACTAGTAATAGGTGACTCTATAGTCAGGCACACTGACATCCCACTCACTAGGCCCATATAGTGGCACACAGCAATAGTTATTCTGCTCCACAAAGGTGGAGCCACAACAGACCCCGGGAACTATTGCCCTAAAAGCCTGCCTAGCTTGTTCTGCAAGGCTATGGAGAGCATCATCATGGATCTCATTAACAGAGACACTGGGAACCTCCAAACACTGGACCCTACCCAGTTTGGCTTTGTTAAGAGCTGATCATGCCTCCTAAACCTGGTGGACTTCTTTGAGACAGTTACCAAGGCTATAGATGAAGGAAAGGTGGTCCACACAGCCTACCTAGACCTCTTAAAGGCCTTCAACACCATTCCCCATTCTGGTATTATAGACAAGCTCACCAGCCTGAACATAAACCCCTATGTCACGAGATGGGTTGCCAACTGGCTCACGGACAGAACCCACATGATAAGAGTTGCGGGAGCTAGGTCTGAATCTAAACCGGTTACAAGTGGTATTCCCCAGGGTTCAGTCCTAGGACCCCTCCTGTTCGGCATATACTTCTCAGAGGTACAGGTAAGCACAGGAGGACTATGGCTGACCAAGTTCGCAGACGACTGCAAACTAGGGGCTATAATTGACTCTCCAGCTGACACAGACATCTTCCAAAAGGGTCTCACTGAGACGGATACCTGGTGTCAAAACCATGGCCTCAAGCTAAATACCAAAAAGTGCATAGTCATCCTTTTTGTAAAAAACAAAGTACCCACAAATTACCACATAGGTGGTAGCCCCCTAAATATGGAAGACAAAATAAGGGATCTGGGGACCCTAGTAGATAGTAATCTCTCCTTTGATAATCACATTGCCAAAGTGGTTAGAAAATCCTTTTATGTGGCCCACCTAATTACAAAAGGGTTTGCATCCAGATCAAAAGAGGTCATTGTGCCCCTCTGCGCATCACTCATCAGACCCATCATAGAGTACAATGCCCCATTTGGGATGTACCTTACAAGACACCTGCAACAGCTGGAAAGACCACAGAAGTACCTCACCAAGAGGATCACTGGCCTCAAACAGATGCCCTATGCAGCTCGACTGAAGAAACTCCAGCTGTACTCGGTTGCATACCACCTATTCTGCCTGACATACAAGGCCATGTCCAACCCAGAATTGATAGACATGCTCCAACTAAAGAAAACCATATCCCTATGAGCCACACGCTCTAGGGATCTAAACCTCATCACAACAATAAATAGGATGTGCTGGAGGGATAGATTCCTGTCCCAGAGAATTCCCATGCTCTGGAACAAGATTACAATCTCCATTAGACAGAGCTCCTCGCTAACCCTCTTCAAGAGAAACCTTGATGAGTGGATGGGAAACAGGAAGTTTACCCCAGGGATCGCTTCAGTGGCTCTGCTAGACAGAGGCACAGGGAACTAATCTAAGGGGGTGGTGAAAGCCAACACATTCCAGCTAGGCTTATAAATGCCTTTGGGCAGATAGCCTAGTACCTACCTATGAACCTATGAACCTATGAACCTGTATGTATGTTTACCAGTATCATAGTGAGTGGTAAAGATATTCAGTTGTAATACAATACTTTGGAGAAATATTGTGGAAAAAAGTATCTATATACACTATATCCAGTATGCACTGTCAGGGGCGGCTCGTGGCATAGGACTGCAGGACTGCAGCTCTCCCACCTGTAAAAAGAATAAAATAAATTCCTCCCACTGTAGAAAATAAAAAAAAATTCACAAGTAGTCCTGTAACTCCACGCATGTGTGCTTAGTTCCTGACTGCTGTGTTAGGCAGTCCAGAACTCATGCATTCCTGAACTCCAGACTGCTCTGTTAGGCAGTCTGGATAGGGAAGGCAGGGAACTCTGCCCTGTCAGCCCAGAAGTCTGTGAGGTGATAACTGCACAAAAAACAGACTGCATTGCCTGCAGGCTCCAGCCTACTCACATCAAGATCCAGAACAGCCTGCACAGGCTGTTATGGAGGGCAGACAGGTGACTGGGCTGCTGCAGAGAACAGAATATGTGTGTGTGTGTAATGCCCCAGTTGCTACATGGTGGTGGGTAGAGAATAAGGCTTGAATGCTGTACCAAGAGCCTGAATTCCCTACCCACCACCACTTGTAAAACATTTGCAGATTTTTGCCTCATATTTGTTCTGTTCTGTTCCTCGTAAAATCTGTGGTTTCTGTATTTTAGTTACTTAACACATCCAGTGGTGCAGTGGTAGCATTGTTGCCTGACAGCTGCAGGTTGTCTGGTTTGATTCTTGGCTGGGTGCCTTCTGTGGGGAGTCTGCATGTTTGGGTGGGTTTGCTCTGGTGTCCTCAATGGATATTTGTCCCTATTTTTTGGACTGTATTCCCCCATTATTGGCTTCGTCCAGGTTTGTATTCCCCCATTATTGGCTTCATCCAGGTTTTTTGTGCCAAGGTTGAGAGCTATGGTGATAACTGAACTCACTGAATATGTTTGGGGGCTGTATTTCCCCATTATTGGCTTTGTTAAGGTGTTTTGTACTAAGATGTTGACAGCTATGGTGAGAACTGAATTCACTAAATGGTAGCCATTTAAGTTTCAGTCTCCTTTCTTTCATAAAACAGATGATTTGGCATAGTGGTATGTTGCTCTGAGTGTTTTTGCACAGGGTCCTGAGTTCAATACTTGGCAATAAAATGTATGGTGGTAACACAGCATTTTATGTTAACAATTTTCAAACATTATGCAAGCAATGTTTAAAATGTGTCCCTATGTTTTGGTCGTTTGCCCCCCCCCCCCCCAAATTTTGGATTTTTCCAGATTTCTTGTGCTGCAAAGTTCAGAGATGCAGTTGAGTGTCAAGTAGATTTTACAAGAAGCTGGGAGCTGCAGGGGAACAAGGGTTTAGTGCTGCTTATGCCAAGTCTGCTTGTGTTGTTAATGGCACAATAGGTAGTGTCTGTCCACTTGCCCGGTCGTATCTCTCGGCCGAAAGGAACCCCCCCTACCCTGACTCAACTACGCGAGGTTCCCAAGACCCAAAAAAGCTCCTACCGGGACTGCTAACTACAGTGAATGCTCTGACCAGTAATTACCTCCCAAAAGGGGAAACTAAAGAACTTCAACCTAACCTAAATTAAACTACAGGGTAAATTCAAAGCATACTTCTCTCCTTCTCTCCTTAAAAGCTAAGAATAACGTCTAGTCTCAGGAACCTGGCAGTTAACTAAACTTACCTGGAAAACTGCTCCCATTAAGACCCTGGGGACTCCTGGCGGTGAATGCTGACGTCAGGAAGTTATCAAATAATCCCTCAGGTTCACTGCTAACCTTTACACTTCCTTACTTTTGGTATTGACTGTCCGCTTGCCCGGTCGTATCTCTCGGCCGAAAGGTAACTCATAGATAGTCAAGTAACCTCAATCTGTGTAATACTGCAGTGTTTTGGAGCTTTCTGTAATCTTTTTGGCTTGTGATTGCTTATTACTGCTCAGCATTGTACTGGCATATTTTAGTATTGTTGTTGCGAGACTACACTGTTGGGAAATTAATCTGTGTGTATACTGTTGGGTTTTGCAGCCTGTATAAGTCATATTGCCCGTGATTGTTTACTTTTACGGCTTTGCATTGTACTCGGATAACTACTACTGTTGTTGTTGCGTGAAGACACTGTGGCGTGTCTGCTTGCTAGTCGCAGATGTAAAGATCTAAATTCAAATGTTCTACACGTGCTGCTGACGCACATCTAGCGTCTTTTTACTTAATTAAATAGAGGATAGGACCGATGATATTTGCAACTGTTATAAAGGTTCTGAATGTATATATTGGCGCATATTTGGCCTAAATTTGCTGATATCTAACTAGCGACTTGATTTTTAGTGCTGCAGTCTAAATCTAAGTATCTACAGTGCACGTGTCTGCTAATATGAAGCTGGCGTCCTCTTTCTAAATCAATTTACGACCAATATTGTACTGTATATTCTTAAGATGTACTAGAAATTGCTGACTAAAACACTGTATTCTGCTTTGTGCTGTACTTTGGTAGCGAGAAAAGCCTAAACTTCGCAAAAGTGCGTTTATCCAATTGACTCACTAAATGGTAATGATCTGTTTGTGTCTGAGACACGCACTGTTTTTACATGATGTTTTAAACACTTGTTTACAGACTGTTATGTGGGTTTAACAGCAAAGCTGCTTTAAATTATGCTTTCCTAATTTAACCTTACTTATTCTAACATCCTATCTCTTTCCCTTATATCACAGGAACCCCCCCTACCCTGACTCAACTACGCGAGGTTCCCAAGACCCAAAAAAGCTCCTACCGGGACTGCTAACTACAGTGAATGCTCTGACCAGTAATTACCTCCCAAAAGGGGAAACTAAAGAACTTCAACCTAACCTAAATTAAACTACAGGGTAAATTCAAAGCATACTTCTCTCCTTCTCTCCTTAAAAGCTAAGAATAACGTCTAGTCTCAGGAACCTGGCAGTTAACTAAACTTACCTGGAAAACTGCTCCCATTAAGACCCTGGGGACTCCTGGCGGTGAATGCCCCGCTCCGCTTCGCCCTCGCTTCGCTCGGGCTCCGCTCCCCTCCCTGCCCCTTATCCCACCCGCCCCCAGTACCCCTACATTTATAGCAATAGCCAGCCTCCCACTTTCCCCTTGCAAATCCAAAGCTCCTCTGACTCACCCTATTACTCCTCCCACTCCTAGGCCCACCCCACTACCAATTCTAACACTAAGTCTCTTCCCCTCCATACCCTCCCCCTATCTCCATCATGGCCAAACTCATCTATTCTATCACCCCCCTCACATTAATACTACTCGTGACTCTCTATTTCTTAACAAAGTACGAAAACCAATCTCTGATAGGAATCCCCTTCCATAAGCGCCACACTAACTCCCAATCCAATCTCTATGTCGTCTCTATTCCACCTTCACTCCACCAGGACAAAACTATATCCCCCAAAGTAGTCCATCACACACTTTACCACCCCAAAACTCAAACTAACAAAACCAACCTCAAATTTCTATTTAAACTACAAAGATTCCTGGTTTACCTGAAAAATCAAATCAACTTAGATGGTGATATCCATCCTAACCCAGGTCCCACCACTGTACCAGACTCTAACCCCTCTAAATTAACCCAAAAACCTACTGACTCCCTTCTAATTCTACATCAGAACCTAAGAAGCATTAACAACAAAATTCACAACCTACATGCCATGATAGATACTCACTCTCCTGACATTATGTGTCTAACTGAAACATGGCTAAAACCCACCACCAAAGATCAAGAGATCCTCCCACCCGGATATAATATCTTCAGGGCCGATCGTGAAAAGAAAAAAGGGGGAGGAATAGCTGTTATGTTTAGAAATACTCTGAATATCCTTAGGAATCCATTACAACCCCCTATAATCTCTAACCTAGAACTTATAGCCCTAAAAATATGCCTAAACACCCAAAAATGCATCAACCTCATTGTTACCTATATCCCACCAGGGAAGAATACAGAAAACCTAGAGCAAACCCTGTGCTGGTTATCCACCAGCTACCCACAAGAAACCATAGTACTTGGGGACGTCAATATTGACTGGTCTCTCTGTTCTACCCACACTACCCCACAACCCATTAACCTACATGGTTTTTCCCAACATATTCTATCCCCAACCAGAATAGGCAATACTCTCCAAAAAGAAAGTACCATTGACTGGATCCTTACCAACAGAGACTCAAACAACTATACCACAGGTACCCTTCCCAGTGATCTCAGTGACCATCTAATAACTTATATTATTAAACATAAATGCCCAACTTCCAACCCCCCCTTATATAGACTTATCAGAAACAAAAATAAATTTATCCCACAACTATTTCTTGATGACCTAAAATCCTGCAACTGGACCCTATTAAAAACTCTACCCCTCCAGGAGAGTGTGTCCCACTTCAACGACACATTCCTTAAGATACTTGACTCACATGCCCCACATAGACAAATTAGATCCAAAGTACGTTTAGCTCCCTGGCTAACTAGAGAAACAAAAAACAAAATTAAACTCTGTGACCAAGCCTGGGATACATGGAGAGCAACAAACCCCCCCCAAAATCGTGCTAAATTTCAACAGCTAAGAAACACTACTAAAACAGCCATTACCCAAGACAAAAAACAATACTTCTGCCTCCTCCAGGACAAACACCAGAACAACCCAAAAAAATTCTGGGCTGGTTTTAACAACCTCCTGCACCCAGGTAAAACTACTACCCCAACCCCCGAGATACTTATTGAGAAAGGTCAGGAAGAAGTAGCCAATACCTTTTACTCTTTCTTCACCGAGACAATCTAAACTCTAGCCAGTCAACTAACCTCCAATCCCCCATCGACCACAAAACCACGTGACGATGCCCCTACCCCTTTCGCTTTAAAGCCAGTCTCTTCCTCTTACATACGTACCCTCTTAAAAAAGCTCAAACCAATCACCCTTGCGGCTGATCACCTCCCAGCGGAATTCTTACAAATTGCGTCTGATGTAATTGCCTACCCTATATCAATCCTTATCAATAGAACCATAACTGAAGCCAGCATCCCCTCTATTTGGAAGATCTCTTACATCATTCCGCTTCACAAAGGAGGTAACTCCACAGAAATATCAAACTATAGACCAATAGCTATACTGTCCCCAATAGCGAAAATTATGGAAAGATGCATCCACAAACCACTTCTTCACAATCTAACCTGTAATCATCTCCTGTCCAACTCCCAGCACGGCTTTCGCCCCCACCACAGTACAACCACTGCCCTCCTTTCCTTTGTCGACTCCATTAATAACAATCGTAATAACAAACTAATATCCTCCGCCCTCTTTCTTGACCTATCGAAAGCATTCGATATGGTCAATCACCAGCTCCTTCTTAACAACCTTGCAACCCTACATCTGGACACCCCAGCACTAACCTGGTTCCAGGCTTACCTCACTGGTAGGCAACAAGCTGTCCGGTGGCAAAACAGACTATCAGGCCTGCTCCCCAATACCATAGGCGTTCCTCAAGGCTCAATTTTGGGTCCACTTCTGTTTTCCATCTTCATAAATGACCTACACTCAGTCATCCCTAAATCCACCTGCATCCAATATGCCGACGATTCCACCTTGATCTGCTCTGATGTCTCCCTCTTGAATCTCCAAACCACCACTCAACACTGTTTTTCTCTAGTAGAAAAATGGTTCACCGACCTGAAACTCCTACTCAATCCAACTAAAACCAAATTACTACTATTTTTTCCCAACATCTTCTCAACCCTAGGAAAAGAACTCCCAAACAATAACAATACTACCTTCCATGTTAAATCCAACAACGGGACTATCATAACCCCTGTCACCAGTACCAAATTACTATGTGTAACTATTGATCATAAGCTCAAATTTGATATACACATTACACAAACTGTAAAATCTGTTAACAAAAAACTTGGATCCATGTACAGAATAAAAAACTATCTAACTCCGACTGCCAAATTAACTATTGCCCGCACACATCTCCTCTCCACCCTCCTCTATGCCTCCCCAGTCCTTTCTTTCCTCAATAAACGTGAACTCAACATGCTCTCCATTGCCTACAACCACATTGCTAGATTTATAACTGGTTCCCCATATCGCACTCACCATTGTCTTAACCTGAGGAAACTTAGCTGGTTGGAACTCCCAAACCTTCTCAAACTTAACCAACTCACTGAAGCCTGTAAATTAATCAACCAACCGGATAGAACTCCCTCACTATCTAGCATTTTGATCCCATACACTAACCTTAATAGTCTTCGATCATCCAACAGCACTCAGATCCTAACCATCAAAGCTAAGAACTCAGGTGGCGATGCCCTCTTTGCCAACTCCATTGGCAAGCCGTGGAACTCCCTGCCAAACTACCTTAGAATTACAACCTCACACAATCAGTTCAAAAACAACCTGAAAGAATATCTCAAGACACAATGGCTATGCCCATGTCGTGAACCTGACTAAATATATATCTCAAACCCTTCTAAATGTTTAAAATCTATCAACCAAATTGTAAACGTGTTTATTTCTTGTATTAGTCTATATACTATTAGTATATAAGAAATCTCCGCTATGTATAACCTGCTGATTGTTTTGTTGTCTTATTTAAAATCTATGAAAATTTTCTCTCTTCTTGTATTTGTATCATGTACACTTTTTTTAACTTGTTTTTTCGACTTGTATTAACCATTATGTTGGAGCTTTTCTCCTCGGGCCTCTACTGAAAAAGGATATGTATCCAGCTAGACCAGCCCGGTTAACAAATGTAAAATAAATAAATAAAAATAGTGTACTTGCTTTTGATGCAGAAGGCTGTGAGTTCTACTGCCACAGTAGGTCAATGCATTGTAAAGGGGATGAATGCTGCAGTCCTTTTTGGTGAAAATACCTAGTAACTATGAACCTGTTATCAGTTTGCCATCCATTCCCTATTGCAATATTACTAGCTTATTGTTTTTTAATGCAACTTAGGCAATTTATTCCTCAAGGGCAACAGGCACTTTTTTTGTAGATGAAACGATGAAATATAAAGTTGTTTACTAGCAGCAACCTCTTCATTAGTTACAGATTTCTTTAATGTGGAATTTTTTAGATGACTTTTATTTCTTCAGAGATTGTGCATATTTACTGATACTGGTGGACTGTAGAAGTTTGAGTAGACTTTTATGATAGAAATGTTCTGAATTGGGCAGTTTTGTCGTTATTGGTGCCTGCATTTTGTTTCATTGTTTACTGGAAAAATGTTCTGATTTGGGCAATTTTGTCATTATTGGTGCATGCATTTTGTTTCATTGTTTACTGGAAAAATGTTCAAAACAAATTTAAAATGCCCTCTAACAACTGTACTATATTGTACAAGGAATATAATGTAATACAATCAGGAAGGTGTATCAAAGACCACGTGTATGTTTCGTGTGCAAAGGGCCTATGATTTGAAAACAGCCCAAAGCTAATCTTTATCTGCCACTGGCAAAATTTATTTTCTTCGAATGTGGGTTTCAATGCTGTTTCAATGAATGTGAGTTTCAAGGGCAGAGAAGTTTTAATACTAAGTCTGTTTTCATTGTAAGATTGCATTGCTTTATTTAACATATGCCTTAGTGTTTGTGCTGTAAAATGCAAAATAAAACTTTCAAATGAAGTCCAAATCATCATAGAAGTAAAGCAGTATGCACATTAGTGTTTATGGTAAATGGGGTGAAATAGCCAAGTAATAGTTAACTGGAATGGCTGCAGGGGGGAGTCTCCATTCGACCATGATTTTGTGAGGGGGAAGGGCTGCAAACTCAAAGACAGCCCTGGCTGAACTATACCTCTCAATTTTACAGATTTTCACAGAATGAATAGAGTTTTGCTTCTTATTTTTGGTTTGTTTCTCATAAAATGTGTGTTTTTTCTGGCAAATAATTTAGGAATTAAGTCACTAAATAATGACAGACACTGAGTTTCAGACTTCATAACATTCAGAAAAATGCATGCTAAAGCAAGACATGTTATTCTAGCAACTGTCTTAGTTTATACAACAATTTATAGTACTGTTTATATGTTCCCCAGTATATTTGGCCTTGTCCAGATTTCCTGCATTAACAGGTTCTATAAATTGCTTCATAGAATTAGGCATATCCAAACCTCTCAACTGTCCCCGATTTTGGCTCAAAATGTTGCTCTTCCCCTAATAATCCCGCTGCAAAATGGCAATTTTGGAAGAAAACGTGGAGGGCTTACAATTAAGAAATAACTATAATAATCAGAGTTATAGATTGTTTTTATTTCAGAAATGCATGTAGATTCTTTTATTTTGTCAGCTGCTCAAGTTAGCAGTACTAATATTAAAAAAGTGTCCCTTCTTTGACAGGTTCCTAGCTGTATTGTGTGGCTATCTTATATTTTTGCATCACATTTTTGGTCCATTTTTCATAAAATTGTGTTTTTTGGCAAATTAGTGGCAAATCATCAAAGACTGAAGTTAGAAAATAATGACACACATTTGAGTTTCAGATTTCGTACCTTTCAGAAAATTCATACTAATGCAAGACCTACTATTCTATTATCTTTCTAGGTTTATAAGAAAAATATTTAAAAATTGTCCTTATTTTTGGGCCTTTGTCCGACTTTTATGTATGGCTCTGTCCATATTTCTTGTTCTGAGGTTGAGAGGTATGACAAATGTGTCAGGGCCATCGCAGTCAGCCAGAGACATTTCAAACTGTGACATACTTGTTGCACCCCACTCCCCCATGTAGTGACTCTGGATGTGTCCAAGCAAGGCAAGGATCAGTTATGCAGTATAAATGTGCAGAGTATCCCCCCATCCAAGGTAGACCCAAGTGCTACTTTTATTCTGTCCTTGATTTTGCAGAATGTTCTGGTTTCTGTCATATTTTTATACTGTTGATTTATGCTTATTATTACTCAGAAAGTGCCTGTTGCTCTGTGTTTAAGTAGCAATGCTTTAATGACCATCAGGTAAGCTTGTCTGGGATTGTAAGATGCAAGTAAGCTTTAATAAGCATCATGTTAAAGAAATGCCATCATTGAAAGCCTTTCTGTTGTTGCCATGCAGAGAATACTTACATAACTAGATAATGTATAAGCCTTGGGTATTGAAATGCATATGACAGTATTTGTAATAAAGGACAGGATTACATTATTTTAAGAAGCTCATTACATTTGTTGGAGACTTGCAGTAATCTTTGCAGGCTTTGCCTGTAAACCAAACAGAATGCCAATCTATCATGTGTGGTCCATTACCTGTACAGTAATCCTTTAAGCAATGTATCTTGAGCTTGTTTCTTGTTTGCTTTTCATTTTTTACTTTGATCATGTTTTCTCCATGAAACAAGTAGATAGTTGTCAGGCAGCAGGTCTTTTTTGGATAAGAAACATTTTTATAAGTGGGGGTATCACAGAGATTGCTACTTTCAGCATGTTACTTGGTACTTTAATAAAGCTGAATATAAATTATAATTAGAACTGGAGTACAAGGAGAAGTGGTTTGAGCTGAGTGCTGCTTGTTATTCTTATACTTGATTTTGACTGGCATTCCAGTAATGTATTTAAAAAGTAATTTATTTTTTCATGCCTCACAACCTTTTTGTTTCCATCTAGATATTAAGTAAGCTGTCATGCAGCCAATATATTGGAATATTTTTTTCTTCTACACTTCATTTTGTCTTGATTGCACTCTCATAATGATGGCTTGGCACCCAGCGCAGCATATTTAATTAAAGTTACAGTTTTTGTGGTTTTGAGCATAGCTTCTTCCCTTTCTAGTTGGCCACACCCCTTCCAATTGACCCCACCCATTCACCTGTCTCGTGCAGCCCCCATTTGATTTGAAGTCACCAGACGCCACTGCCAAGCATGAATTTAAAGCAGACACAGTAGCACAAAGAAATTATAAATCCTTCTTCATCTGTGTTAAGAAACTAAGCAACAATGTACCAAATTAGTCCGCAATACCACCACACACTATGACACAAAGGACACAGTAGACAAATTTAGTTCAATTTTTAACTCATCCACCCATTTAGGCCTTCTAGTTGTCCCTGCTATGCAACCTCCCTCAAAAAAATCCCTACAGAGCAAAGTGCTTGACATGCTGCAGTGCATCCTCATGAGTGCTGAATATAAACTAACTGAATCCCTTTTCAATCTTTTCAACTTTAGTTTGGACACTGACATTGACCTATAAGGTTGAAGAACTGCTATTGTCCTATTCAAAGTTGGCTCTTCATTAGACTCTGGTTGTACCTCTCAGCCTCTTAGTGCAAGAAATCTGGATAAATTAAAAAATAATAGGGTGACAAAGGACAAAAATCAGGGACAGATTTTATGTATTGCTCTTATAAATTTAGAAAATTGACAGAATCACAATTTGCATTGGTATTGGCATATATTTTCTGAAGGATATGAAGTGTAAATTTCAAATGTCTGTCATTTAGTGACTTCAATCATCAATGACTTGCCAAAAAACACCTGTTTTATGAAGAAAATACCAAAAAGCTTCACTGGAGAAACTACTTCAAAACCAAATGCACTCTTACTTATGAAAGAACCTTTCTTTACATATTAATCATAGCAATACTATGGAGATCTTCAAACCCAGCTTAGGTGAATGAATGATTGGTCACAAATTCATGCCATTGATTACCGATCAGGTCCTTCTAGATAAGTAAGGTGAGCATCACTAGTGTGTTTTTCTTAAGGGTGTATATGATGTAGGTATTGTATGGTCACAGTGAGAGTTTGCTTAATATCTTTCTATTTTTCTATGTTCCAGAAAATGATCTATGGCCCTGGTAATACTTAGCTGATAATACCTTGCTATGGAGCTTTTATATTAGACCACAAGACAATTTTAGGTTTCTCTGATAAGAATACCAAAATATAAACATGTTTTATAAGTTTATACCATTATTTATTCTCTTTTTTAATGTCTCCAAGTCTTTTGGATTTCTAATACCATGGCGGGAATGGACCCCATTCCTAAGTCAAAGTATGATTAAAGTTCATAAAATTAGTATTGTTTCAGTCTTTGATGTCAGACAGGAATGCTCTTCGCAGTACCTGCAATGTGCTCATTAATGACTCCTGCAATTCGTACGGAGTAACATGTATCGGTAACATGTCTAAGTATGACTGTACATTCTTTTTGATAAGACCCGTTGCTCCTACTACTATTGGAATTGCCAGGGTATCCTCCTTCCACATTGCCCTCATTTCTGCCTGGAAATTCTAGTATTTTATGACTTTGAGTCTCTCTGTACTTAAGACGCTGTAACCACTGGGTGTAGAAATTTCAATAATCAACACTGTTTTTGTCATCTTTTTCATGGCCTATCATTTTGGGTTTTCCCACATCTATTTTCTGAACTGTTGGTAATGGGCGACCCCATGTGATATAAACTTCATCATTTTTTATAATGCTCTGTGGCTCATGTTTTTAATGCTTTTCAGCTACTTCAATATTATAATGTTTGCACAATCCCTAATGCAACAGTCTTGCCACATTATTATGCCTTTCTGCCATTACTATATCACAATCAGCAACAAGATGTGCAACTGTTTCCAGTTCTGTTTTACAAAATCTACATTTGTCTGTTTCTCCCATGTGTTCAATGGACTCTGAAAACTAACATGTATGTAGTCCAGTTTCTTGGGCTGCCAACATTAACCTTTCATCTTTTGGTTTAAATTTACCTCTCCTTAACCATTCCTGCATTCAGTCCTGATCAACGTGAGGCTGTTCCAAGAGTTTCTATACCTGCAACTGTATTTGTGCCTTTTACACATTTCTTGCCTTCTCATCTGATCCTTCACCTTATATTCTTTATTTTGCTTTTTGGCACACTCACTTGCTGCCTGATTTTTATCTACTTCCGGTTTGATTTCCATTCCTGCTTTATACCCATAAGCTTCTGCTAAACTAAGCATGGAAGTTATCTTAAACTTATTCTCCTCATGTTTTAAAACTTTCACTATGTTTGGGCCTTGTGAGGTGAGCAGATATGTATGCAGTCCTATGACTGCAGATCTATACCTGTAATCAATTTCAAGAAGGCCCATACCTCCTTCAGAACAGGAAATATATATGTGACACCCGTGTACTGGCCCAGTAATCAAGGAGCCTCAATCCTCACCACTAGCACCAGTGAGGGGCATGCACATTGGGAAGGATAACAAGTATACACCTAGTAAAGTACAATTTCCTTTAAGAGTACACAGAGATCACAGTCAGTTTGGGGCTGGTTTCTCCCTTTCTCTCCAGATCCCCAATAAGACTCCCCAATGGCACAGTTATAGGGTTCAGATCTCAGCCGAGTAGTCAAGCCAAAACCTCCAGTACACTCTCTGTCCAACCACTGCTTTGTGTCCCTGCCCAAGTAGCTGACACACACACACTTTGAGATTTGGTTTATATACAAACACACAGACACTCCTGGGGATAGCTGGCACAGGTTATCCAGCTATGCCCCCTCCTGCCAGGCTATAAAGTAGTAATCACTGACACCAACTACTATTATCAGCTACTAATAAGGCCCTTCCCAAAGGGTGACCAATTTCACTCTGTAATATTACTGTTACCAAATAGTAAGCGTAACCCAGGGCTAAAGCTATTGGACTGGCTTGTACAGTATCACCAAATGCATGCAATGTACGCTAAGAGCTTAAATTATCTCTACACAACACAGCTACAGTTGAAAAATTTAAAAATATTTAATAATAAATAATAATACCACAAGACAAATCTTATTACTTCAACACAATGACATTAGAGTTCAGAAATCACAGGAAAATGCTTTAAAATAATACTGTAGAATAGTCTGACATAAATATAGAAAACAGCTAGACTAATCTGGCTATTTCTATATATCTCTAAGAGAAATCACCGTTCTAAATAAATATCTTACTTACAGAGCAAAGGCAGAGTGCTGGTGAGTTGATGTCTTCAGACAAAATCCAAAATGCTTAATTCTCTCTCTCTCTGTGGAAAGTCTTAAATTGATAACAGTACTGATGTGTCATTGCACATTATATCATTCTTGACACTTCTCTGGTTCCAAGATAACAGAAACTCAGAATTTACATTTCTTAGTAAGCTGCACCTGGCCAGGAAGCCACAAAAGATATTATATGTGTAAAACCTTAGTAATTATCTTTTAAATCAAGACAATAGAAAGAATTATCCTGTCTCTGAGCTTGAGATCAAACAGTCATACAATGCTTGACTTATCAGCTTTCTTCCAGAAGAGTGCACTGTGGTTACATTCTTGAAGGTCAATACAACATATAGTTTAATCATAACATATAGTTCTCTTTACATGTGTAAACCAAGCCTGTGGGTTATATTAATATTTACAAATGACAAAGAATTATCTACTCAATTCTATCTAGCTAGGGTGGCAGCCTTCACATACCCCCCCCCCCCCAGAGAACTCAAGCTAGTTTTCAAAGTGACTCTTGAGAAATCTTGCTTGAATGGGTTAGGTCTATCTAAGTATACCTTACCCCATTCCCTGTCTTGAGAACCCATTTGCACTGGCATTGCTAACCCCACTGCAGTGCTGCACTGACATATATGCTTGCAATCCTAGGCTCCATCTTAGGAAGTTGGCATTTTGCTGGCTGGCTCAGTGTAACCATGTTAGGAGATTGTGATCTGTAACTACAGTGAATTTTCATCCATACAGATAAGGCTGAAGTTTCTGCAGTGCCCACACTATGGCTAGACATTCCTTTCCTACAGCTGCATAGCATTCCTCCCTGGGTTGGAGCCTACAACTGAGATAAACCACTGGGTGCTCTTCTCCCTCCGAAGAAATCTGGCTAAGTACAGCCCCACCCTATGGTCCAAAGCATCCACCTGCACAACAAATCCTTTGCTGTAATCTGGACTGGCTAACACAGAGGCTCCTCCCAAAGCTTCCTTAAGCTTCTGGAATGCCTGCTCACATGCTGGGGACAACATCACCTTACCTGGACTGTTTTTCCTTGTCAGGTCTGTGAGGGGAGCAGCTGTGGTACTATAACTGGGGACAAACCTTCTGTAGTACCATGCTGTCCCTAAGAATGCCTTCACCTGTTTTTGGTAACAGGTGCAGACCTGCCTGAATGGCTTCCACTTTGGCAGGTTCTGGCCTGATCTTACCACTCCCCACTTTATGTCCGAGATAGGAGACCTCTGCCATACCCATCTGACATTTTCTCAGCTTAATGGTCAACCTTGCCCTCTGTAGTCTGCCCAACACCTTCCTGACATTTTGAAGGTGCTCTTGCCAGGAATGGCTGTAGATGGTAATATCATCTAGGTAAGTAAGGGCAAACCCTCCTGATCCTGCTAGGATATTATCTACCAGCCTCTGCAAAGCTGATGGGGCATTTTTCATCCCAAAGGGCATATTTGTGAACTCATACAAGCCTAAAGGGGTCACAAAAGCTGATCTCTCTCTAGCACTGGGAGTCATGGGCACCTGCTAGTAACCCTTGGTAAGATCAGTGGTTGCAAGATGCTTAGCCCCACCCAGCTGCTCTAGGTCTTCATCTGTCCTAGGCATGGAGTAAGCATCTGACTTTGTGTGACTATTTCATTTCCTGTAGTCCACACAGAACTTGGTGCTGCCATCTTTCTTTGGCATCAGCACCACTGGGGAGGCCCAGGGACTGTTGGACTCTTGAATTACCCCTAGTTCATACATTTCCTGTATCTCCTCCCTCAGAGTCTGTTTGACTCTCTCAGGTACCCTGTAAGGGGCCTGCCTAATAGGCCTTTGGGGGTCCTGTATCCAGCTGGTGCTGCACCAGGTAGGTGTATCCTGGTTTCCCAGTGAACATGTCCACAAACCCCTGTAACACTGCTTGGATTTCTCAAACCTGGGTAGGAGATAGCTGCTGGGACATTGCTACCCCTTCCACTGAGGTGTCAGTCTGAGCCTCACTGAGGAGATCAGTCACCAGATCTCCCTCAGACTCCTCCTGCAATCCACTGCAAATACTCAGCATAAAGACCTCCCTATCATGGTGAGATTTCATCATGTTAACATGGTACAGTCTGTGCCTCTGCTGCCTGCCTAGCAGTTCTACCATGTAGTTAACATCACTTACTTTTCTTACCACTTTGTAGGGTCCCTCCCAAGCTGCTTGCAGCTTGTTGTGTCTGACAGGAATGAGAAACATTATCTGCTGCCCTATAGCATACTCTCTAGCTTGAGCATTCCTGTCATACCAGACCTTTTTCCTGCTGTTGGGCTTCGGCCAAGTTCTCTTGGGCCAAGCCCATGAGTTCCCTGAGCCTTGTCCTGAGGTTTAGGATGTATGCCACAACAGACTCTCTGTGATATTTACACTCACCTTCCCACTCATCACAAAATAAATCTAGAGGCCACCTCACCCTATGTCCATAAAACAACTCAAAGGGTGAAAAACCTGTGGAATCCTGGGGAACCTCTCTGTAAGCAAACAACAGATGGGGCAAATATTTGTCCCAATCCCTCTTAAACTGGTTTGTAAATGCTCGTAGCACAGACTTGAGTGTAGAGTTTAACCTCTCAACAAGACCATTAGTCTGGGAATGGTAGGGGGTGGTCTTTAGGTGCTTCACCCCACAGTACTTCCACAGACAAGCCAGCAGGTCTGACATGAAATTGGCACCTCTGTCAATCAGTATTTCTTTTGAGAAACCTACCCTGCTGACAACCTCTAACAAAGCATTTGAGACCTTTTCCACCTCGGTGGAGGACAAAGTCACTGCCTTAGGGTATCGTATAGCATAATTTACTACCACTAGAATATACTTTTTCCTTGTGGAACATGGGGTACTCAGAGGCCTCACAACATCCATAGCTACCCTCTGAAATGGCTCCTGAATCACAGGCAAAGGTATCATAGGAGCTCTCACCTTGTCTCCTGCCTTGCCTACCTTTTGGCACTGCTCACAGGTCCTGCAGTACCCTGTTACATCTCTGAAAATTCCAGGTCAATAGAAGTTCTGCACAATATGTCTCTTTGTACGTTTTATGCCCATATGACCTGCAAAGGGAATATCATGGGCTATGGCTAGAAGCACCAGACGGCAGGCTTTAGGCAGTACAACTGCTGTATTCTCTCACTTTCTAGCCTTCCCTCAGGGGTTCACTCTCTATACAGTAACCCTTTGTCCCAATATACAGATTCCTCCTTCCTTTGAGAATCAGGTGCCTCACTAGCTACCTGCCTCAGGCCTTGTAATGTAGGGTCTGATAGCTGAACCTGTCTCAACTCTCTCTTTGTTACCCTCCCAGCTCCCCTTCCACAGGAAGTCTGGCATCCCCTGACAATGGTGCCTCACTGTCAGCCTATGTACTACTATTCACCTCTACCTTTGCAGTCACTCTGTCCAAGGGAACATCAGTACCCACAAGCAGCTGTGGCTCACCTTCAGTTTCACTGCTACAGGGTAGTTCCCTCTCTGAAGTAACTACCTCACCATTCCTGCCTGCAAGTATGCAGTCTGACTGGGTCTACCCCAGGCTACTAGACCCACATGCTTGTCTCTTAGCCTGACTGTGTGTAACTGCATAAACATATGGTACTGCCTCATCAAAATCCTTCCCCATCAGGACATGTGCAGGATGGTAGTTTGATAACCCTGTTGTCTCAAGACAACCTACTATTGGCATTTTGTCTTTCCCACTTACTGGCTCTCTCAACTTTTGTTCCCCACCTTGCCTCCATGGACATCTATATGCCACATGGCCCCACTGGTTGCATTCAAAACATTTAACCCCAGGGCCTCAACATGTACCTGGACTAGTGGCTTCCCTTGCCACTGGCAGATTCTGTTGGGGCAGTCTGGGCTGCTGACCATGGGTTCCCTTAGACCCATGAGCAGCACTGTGTGTCCCTTTCCTGTGCAAGGATGCCCTGCTTGTTAGGTATAGGTCTCCCTTCTTCCCCAACACATCTGAAGTATCACATTCTCTATCAGCTAACCAGAGCCTCATGCCCTCAAGCAAAGTGCTAAGGGATTGTTCCCTCACCAAAAGGTCTGCCAGCCCTTCAAAAGTGGTGACCTGACATCCACTCACCCACCTATGAAAATTAAGTGCCCAGTTCAGCAACATATTCACACACACTTTCATCTGCCTTGCATCTATGCTCACAAAACTTTTTCCTATAAGTTTCAGGTGTTAGCTTAAAAAAATTGAACAAACAATTCTTTACAGCATTATAGTTAAAGTCGGTCTGATAATTTGGAAAGTACATTTACAGCTTTACCATGGAGTAACAGGGTCAGGAACCATACCCAGAGCCTTTGGTCAACATCATACTGTTTACATACCCTCTCAAACATGTGAATGAAACTACAAAAAATATCCCCCTCTGTAAACTGAGGAAGAAATTTACTTTTGTGCTTCTGGGGTCTGGTTACTCCCTTCTCCATTACTTCCATGACTATGGCGAAGAGTCAGCATCTCCTTTTCGTGCTGCCTCTGCCTCTCCTTCTCAGCTTTCATTTCCAAATGCCTGGCCTCCAACTCAAGTCTTTTTAGCTCCAGATGGATTTTTAAGTCCTCTGCAGGAAGATTGAGCTGTCCATTCTCTGAGTGTTGTACATCTCCACAGCCAGTCTGATCATCATCCTGACTGCTGTTTTCTGATGCAGCTGTTACCAAAGCTGCAATCATGTCTGCCTTAGTCAGGTTTCCGTGCATCAGTCCCTTAGCCTGGCACATTTCAGCCAACTGGCTCCTTGTCAGCTTGCCATACTCCTCTGCTGACATGTTTGCTTGCTCTCCTTGACTAACTATGCTAACAAAAGAAATAAAAGAATTGTGATCTGAATTCTGAATGTTCACTGCGTGGCTGATTTAGAGTACAAAAACACCTTCAGTGATCACTGTACACAAGCTACAGGAATTCACTACCCACATCACTACAAGCCAATTAGTATGTGATGTGGCTAACTCACCACAATCAAGCAATTAATATTTGATGTGGATATCCCACTACTGCCAAACAATTAATATGTGACACCTGTGTACTGGCCCAGTAATTAAGGAGCCTCAATCCTCACCACTAGCACCAGTGAGAGACATGCACATTGGGAAGGATAATAAGTACACACCCAATAAAGTACAATTTCCCTTAAGAGCACACAGAGATCACAGTCAATATGGGGCTGGTTTCTCCCTTTCTCTCCAGATCCCCAATAAGACTTTCTACTGACGCAGCTATAGGGTTCAGATCTCAGCCGAGTAGTCAAGCCAAAATCTCCAGTACCCTCTCTGTCCAACCAGTGCTTCATGTCCCTGCCCAAATAGCTGACACACACACACACACACACACACACACACACACACACACACACACACACACACACACACACACACACACACACACACACGCACACACACACACACACACACACACACACACACACACACACACACACACACAAACACACACACACACATACACAGACACACTTTGAGATTTGGTTTATATACAAACACACAGACACTCCTGGGGAAGGCTGGCACAGGTTATCCAGCTATGCCCCCTCCTGCCAGGCTATAAGGTAGTAATCACTGTCACCAACTACTCTTATCAGCTACTAATAAGGCCCTTCCCAAAGGGTGACCAATTTCACACGTGAAAGAAAACAAAAGCTGGATAAACACCTGGTATACACCTCAAGCAAAAAAATGAAAAGACCAATGGTTAGACCACAGCTGAAGATACAAATGGAATAATCCACGTCAGGAAATAAATCACTTGCAGCTTCACAGTAGTGTCCTTTATAAAACCAAAAGTTGTAACTGAGATGTAGTAGTCAAGGTTGGAAATGGTTCACTTGCAGTTTCACACCACTTTATTACTCTTGTTTCACACTACTGTGAAGCTGCAAGTGATTTATTTCCTGACGTGGATTATTCCATTTTTATCTTCAGCTGTGGTCTAACCATTGGTCTTTTCATTTTTTTCGCTTGAGGTGACCAGTTTCACTCTGTAATATTACTGTTACCAAATAGTAAGCGTAACCCTAGGACTAAAGCTTTTGGAGTGGCTTGTACAGTATCACCGAATACATACAATGTACGGTAAGAGCTTAAATTATCTCTACACAAAATAACTACAGTTGAAAGATTTAAAAATATTTAATAATAAATAATAAAACCACAAGGCAGATCTTATTACTTCAACACAATGACATTGCAGAGTTCATAAATCACAGGAAAATGCTTTGAAATAATACTGTAGAATATTCTGACATCAATATAGAAAACAGCTAGACTAATCTGGCTATTTCTATTTATCGCTAAGAGAAATCACTGTTCTAAATAAATATCTTACTTACAGAACAAAGGTAGAGTGCTGGTGAGTTGATGTCTTCAGACAAAATCCAAAATGCTTAATTCTCTGAGAAAGTCTTAAATTGATAACACAGTACTGCTGAGTCATTTCACATTACATCATTCTTGACACTTGCTCTGATTTCCAGATAACAGAAACTCAGAATTTACATTACTTAGTAAGCTGCACCTGGCCAGGAAGCCACAACTGTAAAATACATTATACATGTAAAACCTTAGTAATTATCTCTTAAATCAAGACAATAGAAAGAATTTCCCGGCCCAGACATTCTGTCTCCGAGCTTGAGATCAAACAGTCATACAATGCTTGACTTATCATCTTTCTTCCAGCAGAGTGCACTGTGGTTACATTTTTGAAGCTCAGTACAACATATAGTTTAATCATAACATATAGTTCTCTTTACATTTGTAAACCAAGCCTGGGGATTATATTAATATTTACAAATGACATAGAATTATCTACAAAATTCTATCTAGCTAGGCTGGCAGTCTTCACAGTAGTCTTGGTATGCACTGATTTTTATAAATCATTAGATGAGTATGAATCAACCTTCTTGTTTTCCTGTCTAATCAATCCAACACCCTTTGTGGCCAGTCAGTCAGTCAGTCCAAAACTGTAAGGTAAGATGGGAAGAGCAAATTGGTTTATAGCATTGACCTAGTTCCTCGATGTCAACACTGTTTTCAGTATTAATATTAGTCTTGTAAAATACTCCTTACTAAGTTTAATTTGTATTTGTTCATGTTTTATTGTTGATCCTTCATCAGTTCCCAAATATTTATACACTCCTTTTTGCTCGAGTTCTTTCCTGTCCCAGGATAATGTTTTCTTGGTGCTGCAGCTTTCCTGCTTTAAAAGTTGCTTTTGCATATTTATCAAGACCAAATGACATTCTTATATCATCTGAAAAGGTTTGACCACTTGCAGTTGTGCTTTCATTTCTTCACCTGATGAACTATACAGTTTTAAATCATCCACAAAGAGATGAGAAGTGTTTACACTTTGTTGTTCTCTAGGAGCCAAATTGTAGCCATGACCTGCTCTGTTAAGTAAACAGTTCAATGGGTTAAGGGGAAGACAAAAGAACAGCAGTGACAGAGTCAGCCTTGAATATCCTACTTTGAATTTTTATCCCTGGAATAATAATTTGTCTTTTTTCATGGCTTAACTGCAAAGTAGTTTGCCACTCTTTCATGATCACAGTAATGTAATCCATCAGTGTAGATTGTAACTTACACATTTTAAAGCACTCTTTTATCCATGAATGCAGGATGCTATCATATGCTTTTTTGTAGTTTATCCATACCATACTTAGATTATTCCCCTTTTTCCAATTCTCCATTATGACCTTTTAACAACAAATGATCATTTGTTCCATACTACTTTCTTTTGTTACCCTATTGTTCTATTGCCATGATTGAGTTTTCTTCTAAATTATGATAAACTCTGTCGCCATCAGTTCCAGTGTATAGTTTATATGTCATTGGGAGGCGTTATAGGTCTGTAGTTTTAGGATAGCTTGCAAGTTTGCTCTTAAGTAGGATTATTATTTTTCCTGTTGTTAACCAGGTTAGTATCTGTTTGGGGTGCACATAGAAATAGTTGCTACTCATGGCTAAATCTTCATGTAAAGATGTCAATACTTTTGCCAGAAGTTAGGTACTGCATCTGGGACTGGGGTTTTCTAATTAGGAACTTTTCTTAAATGTGTTTCGAATTCTCTGGCCATTACTTCATCCCATTTCATATCTTGTACATTTGAATTTCTTAATCTTTCTTTAATTTCTTCTATGCATTCAGCATCTTTGTTATGTTCCACAGATTCTTCATAGATATTTCTCCAAAATGTATCTATTTAGTCTTTTTTTTGGTGGTGTTTCAATTAATTTTGCCTTGTTTCCCAACTCGCTATACAACTTTTTTGGGTCATCAATAAATTGCTTATTTTTCCTTTTCCTTTATATTTATCTGCATATTTGCTAAGTTTTTCTGCCTGTGCTGATATCTATAGTTTATTATTTGCAACAGTGCACGATAGATCCTGATCTGTTCTAATACTGCACATTGCTTTTAGCACATCTATCTTTCTGAGTATTTTTGTTGATCTGTTCCCTCTTCTGTATTCTTATAACAGTGACACTTCTTGTCTTAATTGCTTTATAGTGTTTGCTATTCGATACTTCCATGATGGCATTCGGTTTCTTCCCTTCATTGCCCTTACTGCCCTGTGTTTTTCTGGTAAGACTTTATCTGTTATTAATTTAACTGCACAGAAATATATCCTATTTACTTCTGTTATAAAGCATGAATTTCTATGAGAAGTCTTAATTACTGTGTTCATTTGTTTTATCAAACTTCTAATTTTGGGGGTTTTATTGACTTTCTGCAGTCTGTTTCTTTCGTTGATCTTAATATGTCTGTTCATCTATGTTAAATCAATCTACTCTTCTTTAGATCATTCTCTTCTAAACTGAGGGCAAATTCTTTGATCTCCATTTCCTGTGGGCATTCTATAGAAAGTTCCAGAGCATCTTCCTTTGCCACATTCTCTTCAGTTTCATCCGGTGTCATCAGTTGCTCTTTCATATGAGAATTCACTGGCCTAACACTCTTCAACATTGACTGTGTCAGAGTTGCCACAGTTTCCTGTTCCTTCCCTTGCTGTATAGCTCCAACTGAACGTTTGTAATGGTTTCCTATAGAAGACTCCAAAGTATCTTCATATGGCAACTGAACAGATGTTTCCCGCTCCTCTGGTTCTTCCTTAATTTGGGGATCCGTTGCTCTATCCAGCTGTGATGTTATCAACGTTAGACTCTCTACATTAATTCCTTAACTTTGCAGGTACTCCATAACCTCAGTTTCTATTTCTTTAACTTCTCTATTGCTAATCCTGTTTTCTACTTTTCCTATTTGTTTTCGTATTGTTTGTATTGTAATCTGGATGCCTTTGCCTATATTTCTCTTTAAGTATCTTTGGTGCTGCTCTATTTGTATTGGTTAGTTTTGCTTTCTCCCTTACATAAATATTGCACCCTATTGAATCTTTTTTTCTTTCTCATGTCCATATTTCTTCTTCAGATGTCTTCTTCTCCCTTTTCTCCTTACTTGGGGGACTCGTTCCATCATGCTGTGATATAGCCTGTGTTAGACTTTCTACACTAAATCCTTCACTTCTCTGGTATTTCATAACTTCAGCTTCTATTTTTTTAACTTCTACTTCACTAATCTTCTGTTCTACATTCCATCTTTGTCATCTTATTTTTTGTATTGTGAAATTTTCCACATCTGGATGCCCTTGGCCTGTATTTCTCTTCGAATAACTTTGGGGCTGATTTTTTTTTTGTACTGAGTAATTTGGCTTTCTGCTTTTTGTAAATACTGTACCATATCAGATGTCTCTTTCTTTCCAATGTCCGTACATACTATATAAGTAAAAGGATTATATATCAAACCACTAGAGGGAGATCATAGTTTGCTATATGGTTGCTGTCATACTTTTTTTTTTTTTTAACTGAGAAAAACAGTTTGTTTAATTATTTAGGAGGGTTAACTAAGAAGTCGCTGTTATGATGCTGGAATACAACTGACTCATACATGGCAACCTTCTGTTCTTATTAATGGTTCTGATGTGATTAGATGTACTGTTTTATACTACGATGATGCTACAGATCAAGAGATTTGTGATGAATGTGCTGTCACCTTTTGATTGCTGTGTACTAATGGATATGTGTCCTTGAATGGATTAAGCTCCCTTCCCCCATACATGTTATGAAGGATAACTTGTCACTTGAATGTACGAAAGCAGTTGGCTGGGTAGGACTGCTAATATAATTTACTAAACAGGCAATAAAGTCTACATTTTAAATTGATCTGGGATTTGGTCGTGTTGGAGTAGCTTTTTTTTTTTAGATATTATGTCTTTCATAACAGTCTTGCAATTGCATATTAAAGGATTTATATACTTTCATATTGTTTATATTTCCACATCTTATTCTTACATTTCTTAATCAATTTTAGCCTCATACATTAGTCTCAATTGATATAAAGCACCCAGCGGAGCAATAATGTCTCATCTGAGATTTTAGTTATAGAGAAAATGCCACAAAATTACTGCTGGGGCAGGTAAATATGTTTGAAGACAATATGTCCTTTCAGGCCATTGGGAAGCAGGAACCCCATCTACACTCACTTATGCACACACACACACACACACACACACACACACACACACACACACACACACACATACACACACGCACGTACGTGCACATATTTTTTATGCTGAATCATTCCAAACTTCTTCGTATAATCTCATGACTTTCTCAAAATAAAAGTATTCATATCTTTTAAGACTTACATCCAGGGATAGATATTTAATGATGCCCTAAACTCACTCCCACAAGCCAACACACACACACACACACACACACACACACACACACACACATGTGTGCGCATGTGTGCACACTCAATGCAAAAAACTTTAGCTGAACCAGCCTTAAACGTTCTATATCAAAATTTCCCTGCTTCATTTCCGTTTCATACTTAGTATGAGGCAACCTCTTCTGTGGTGGTTATGTAGTAAGTGTGGTCACTGGTATAACTGTCACCTAATGCTACTTGGTGCAGTATTTGTGAAGCAGTGGTGTGTGTGTGTGTGTGTGTGTGTGTGTGTGTGTGTGTGTGTGTGTGTGTGTGTGTGTGTGTGTGCGTGTGTGTGCGCGTGTGTGTGCGTGTGTGCGTGTGTGTGTGTGTGTGTGTGTGTGTGTGTGTGTGTGTGTGTGTGTGTGTGTGTTTTCCTTTCTTTTTTACCATCAACTTATTTGTTTAGTTGGTTGGTTGGTTATGTATTTATTTATTTATTTATTGTTACACATACAAAAACTTTTACAATGCCACTACCACAAGACTTTGGAACTATCTGGGATTTCCAGCCTATTACTACTTCCTTGAACATAAGTTTTTTTTTTGTTTTTTTGTTTTTTTGCTGAGATATTAAAATCCTTAAGAGAAAATACCACTTGCCTGATATTTTTAGAACTTGATACAAACATCCCCTAGATTACAATGCATGTACCCCTTATGGCATATGGATTTTGGAATCTCAGCTTTAAGCAGTTTACGTTCCACCATACATAATTCATCTTAACAATAAATATATAAAGTAACATAAACGTTATTGAAATTATTAAATCCTCTCTCCCCAGAGTTTGCAGCATAAAATATTATAGGTTCATAGGTAGGTAGTAGGCTATCTGCCCAAGGGCATTTTTAAGTCTAGCCAGAGTGTGTCAGCTATCACCGCCCCATTGATTAATTAACTGAGCCTCTGTCAAGAACAGCCAATGAAGTGATCCCAGGGGTGTATTTTCTGTTACCCATCCACTCGTCAAGGTTTCTTTTGAAGAGTGTTAGTGAGGGGCTCTGCCTAATATAGTTAGGAATTTTGTACCAAAGCATAGGGAGTCTCTGTGATTGGAATCTATTCCTCCAGCATGTTCTATTTATTGTTGTGGTGAGGTTTAGCTCACTAGAGCAAGTGGCTCACAGTGACTTGGATTTCTTTAGGTGGAGCATGTCCATCAATTCTGAGTTGGACATGGCTTTGTAAGTCAGGCAGAGATCACCTCTGAGTAAGCAATATGCCACTGAGTACAGCTGGAGTTTTTCAGTCGGGCTGCATAGGACATATGTTTGAGGCCAGTAATCCTTTTGGTGAGGTACTTTTGTGGTCTTTCCAGTTGGTGGAAGTGTCTTGTAAGGTATATCCCAAATGAGGCATTGTACTCTATGATGGGTCTGATGAGTGACGAGTAGAGGGTCACTATAACCTCTTTATTTCTAGATGTGAACCCTTTAGTAATTAGATGGGCTACATAGAAGGATTTCCTAACTACTTTGGCAATATGATTGTCAAAGGAGAGATTACTATCTACCTGGGTCCCCAGATCTCTTATTACCTCTTTTGTATTAAGGGAGCTGCCACCAATGTGGTAATTCATGGGTGTTTTGTTTTTCCCAAATGGGATGACTATGCATTTTTTGGCATTTATCTTGAGACCATGACTTTGACACCAGGTGTCCGTCTCAGTAAGGCCCTTTTGGAGAATGTCCGTGTCAGCCAGAGAGTCAATTATGGCTCCCAGTTTGCAGTCATTGGCAAACTTGGTTAGCCATAGTCCTCCTGTGTTTGCCTGTACTTCTGAGAAGTATATGATGAACAGTAGGGGTCCCAGGACCGAGCCTTATAGGACACCACTTGTGATTGGTTTAGAGTCGGACCTGGAGCCCGCTATTCTTACTGTGTGAGTTCTGTCTGTAAGCCAGTTGGCAACCCATCTCGTGACGTAGGGGTTTATGTTCAGGCTGGTGAGTTTTTCTATAATTCCCAAATGGGGAATGGTGTCAAAAGCCTTGGTGAGGTCAAGGTAGGCTGTGTGAACTACTTTCCCCTCATCTATGGCCTTGGTGACTGTCTCGAAGAAGTCAACCAGGTTTAGTAGGCATGATCTGCCCTTAACATAGCTGAACTGGGTCGGGTCAAGTGTTTGGAGGTTCCCAATGTCTTTGTTAATGAGTTCCATGATGATGCGCTCCATAGCCTTGCAGACCAGGCTAGTCAGGCTTATGGGGTGATAGTTACCAGGGTCAGTTGTGGCCCTTCCTTTGAGGAGTGGAATAACCATTGCTGTGTGCCATTCTATGGGCATGTAGCCTGTGGAGAGGCTGAGGTTGAACAGTGTGTTTAGGTGGGGGGGTTAGTTCATTCTGTAGTTCGTACAAGACGCAGCCTGGGACACCATCTGGCCCCATTGACGCTGCACTTTTGGCTTTTGAAAGGGCTGTTTTCACCTGTGCATCTGTGATTTCCAGGACACTACACTTTTCCGGTATTGTTGTGGGCCCTTTTGAGGGTGAGAGGGAGGTGAAGTTTGCACTGAATCTATCTGCCGGGATGTTGGCAATATCAGTGGGTTCAGTATATTTTGTGCTATTTTGCACTAGCTCAGAGCATATCTGTGAGTTGCCAGTTAGATTCTTGACATAGCTAAAGAAGGCTTTGTGGTTATCTTTCGAATCCTTGGCTATTTTTTTTTTTTGAAGTTAGCCTTGGAGGATTTTATGAGGGACCTTAGTTTCTTACTGATACTGATCAGGGATGTCTTTCCTTCTTGGGATTTGCTTTTTTTCTAAACTAGTTTCCTCCTTCTATTGTATAGCCTGTTTATGGCAGGGATCCACCAGACTGATTTCCTTCTCTTAGGGGAGTGAGTCTTGGTTTTGCTAGTGATGGCATGATCCATGCATTCTTGTAGGTGCTCATAGAGTGCATTTGTAAAGGTTCCTGCATCTTGGACACTGTTATCCTTAAGCGTGGGGGCTGTGAAACTTACCACCTCTGTCTTAAGTAAGGTGAAGTTTGCTATAGAAAAGTTTTTCACTGTGGTTTCCTTGGTTGGAGGTGGTGGTGTGGTGTGGACATCCAGAGTGATTAGTTTATGGTATGATCTAACCAGTGACAGGTTGACCTCCGGTCTGGAACCCCTGTCGCCCATGTTGGTGATGACCAGGTCCAATATGTTTTCACCTCTGGTAGGGGTGTTTACCAGCTGATCCAGGGCATTTGAGTTGATAAATTCCAGGAAGCGCTGGACCTGGGAGTTTGTACTTGAGTAGTTTTCCCAGTTAATAGTATGGTAATTGAAATTGCCCAATATCAGGGTGTTCGGTAGGACCTTCATGTTTTCCAGTGTCTCCAGAAAGGTGGAGTGGTGGTCCTGGGTCATCGAGGGTAATCTGTAGCAGGCCACAATTTGCAATGCAGATTTGCCTGACGTTAGTTTCACATGGATCATCTCGGAGGTATCATGCTGCACCACTAACCTGGAGGTGTAGGTATCCTTGATGAATATGGATACACCTCCTCCTTTTGTGTTTCGGTCCATGTTCTGTGGCCAAATTGTGTGGTATAAGTTGTAGCCCGGTAGTGCTGGGGTGCTCTGTGCATCCTTGAACCAGATTTCAGTTACTGCACAGATGTCGACATTCTCCATACTGAGGAGTGCTTCAAGCGCATGCATTTTGAGATTTAAACTCCTGGCGTTGAGTAGCATAACCCTCATTTTTTTATTTGTGCTGTTAATGGAGGTGGGTTTGACTTTTGAGCCTTGCAGCAAGAGCCTTGACCAGTATTCAAAAGCCTAGGGGTGACAGGTGCAAGCCATCTCTTGCGAAGCAACGAGGCTTGTCGAGCATGTCGTCCCAGGCTGACAGACACTGGATCCTCTTTGAATGACACCAGAAGCTTTGCCAATTGTTGAAACTGATATTTTTTTCTTTATACTGTGGAATACTGCGGAATTAGAATGGCAGTTATTGTTAAATGCCTTTTCTCCACCTGGCTTAAATGACTTGTGCAATATTTCCATCATTTTGAAATATAAAAGTTATCTTAGAAATTGACACTGCTCTTTTGGTAAATGAAACTTTAAAATTTATATGTCACTTTATATATATATAAATTAACTTTGAGGAAATTTCCTCAAAGAATAAACTATTTCGGAGTATTACACCTTAGTTTCTCGGGTGTATAACTTGCCCATTAGTTTGTTTGGATATGGGTTCTTCAGAAAGAATTTCTTTAAACTACCTATAAAGAAATCAACTTGTCTTAAATTCTTAAGCATTTTTTAGTACTTGGGATTGTTTATGTTTTTTATTTAGTACGGGTACTATGTGGGGCAAACATGATATGCAGGCTTCCATTAACATTATGTACTTTTTTATCCCTTTAATAAATTGTTTTAACAAAAATTTTTTTAAATTCTTGTTTTAAAAAAATGCTCAACTTATGATAGTGCAGGATATGACATCATGCATTTGTTGTATTTAAAAGGAATTGGCGCTCTTTTTGTATTGTCTGAGGAAGCTCTTGGTTTTGGCCAGGAGCGAAAACGTTCTTATCATTAAAAATACGTTTACTTTGCTTTGACTTGGAGTTTTGGCTTGCCTACTTTGTTTGTTTTTGCGGTTTCATTCTTGGTGAGGGCAGGATGGTACTCAGGGTCAGGTTATTAACTGCCTGGGCTAGATGATCATAGAGCTCTTCCATGTCTCTTTTCATGTAGTCCAGGGAGGTATGTCTCAGGTCATTCACACCAACATGAACAATGACAGAGTCATATTTGTACTTGTTCTGGAGTGACCTGAGTGCTTGTGTTATGTGGTGGATTCTGGCTCCCGACAGGCAGCTAACAGTAAACTTCTCCTTGTCCAGCCTAGTGAGTGGGACGTTAGTCTGCCTGACTATGGAGTTGCCTATTACTAGTGTATTAGGTATGTTATTTTGCCTTAAGTGCAGTGATTGTGCGGCACACTGATTTTGTGTTTTATGTGTTGTCTGGTTTGTGACGGGAGGTGCAGGTTTTTTGGGTATCTGCTTTGGAGGTCTCTGATGCTTTTGTAGGTTTTTATTTAGAGCCTCCGAGTATGATTTTGTGTATTTATGTGTATTTTTTGCCAGTGCTGATTTAGTATGTCTATGTAAGGCTGGAGGTGTGGTGCAAGTGTTAACCTTCTCCTCATGACTGCCTGTTCCAGTCTTGGGTGGAGAGAGCTTAGCCTCCAATTTAGCTATACAATTGCATCTCTTGCATATGTTAATGTTTTGTGGTAGGAGGAGAGGGTTGTCTGTGTACATGAGGCAGTTGTAACATTGCCTCAGGATACCCAGGTTCACCAGCTGGACTGAAGAGTATACCTGAAATTGCCCTTTGGTCATGCCTGAATAGTTGGGTGAGCTGCTTAGTTGCTTGGTTGGTGAGGGATGAATAATGAGCCTTGCCCTGCTGGGCAATCAATTGTTGGGGTATATTAGTGCTTGCTATTAGGTCTGAGCAAGTGCTGGACTGTAGGATGGTTTTTAAATGCTTAGGTTGAGAGTTAGACTACTTTCAAGGGAAAAACTGAAGCGGAGACTTGGTGGAGCTGGGATAAATTTAGCCCTAGCTAACTGATGCTGCCCGAATGTGCAAAACCGTGCAAACGTGGTTTTTACAGCAAGGAAATGAAAGAGATACAAATTAGCCCAAAATGGCCTATAAACTAATAACGTCTGGGCTGTAACCACTCCTCCAGGGACAGATAGCTGCTCAAAGCTCCCTCTCTCACAGGTGAACAGAGAAACCTCCCTCTATCAAAGTAAGGTGTGGGCAACTCAGAAAATTGTAACACAGCTCTGAATTCAGCACTACCCTGAAAACTGGACTATACTAGCTTAGAAAGGTGGGAAACAAGGAAAAAAAATTTTTTGAAAATATAAGGCAAAAAAAGTAAAAAAAATACACTTAAAACTGCTTTAAATGACTACAAATAGTAAAAAATACACTTAAAACAGCTTTAGATGACTACAAGCAATCAGAAAAGGCTTTTAAACAAATTACCCAATTAACCAGTAAAAAGAAATCACAAAACTGATCCATGTTCCTGTAGTCTTCAATCAGACAAGTTCTAACTGCACACACCTGCCGCTGGGGTGCAGGGGAACCTTCTCCAAAAAAGAAGGCCTAGATTAGTTCTCAAGTTATACAAACAAAGCTAGATTCAGCAGGCATGGATCTAGTCTATGCTACAACAAACAAGGCACACCAATTTTAGTAAGAAACAGTTCAAATATGCAGGCACTATAAGCCTTTAACCAGAAATTCCCAGCTCAGAAGGGTAGAGTCCAGCCTCTCCTCCCACAAGAGTGCAGACCACGAACATTCTTAATGTAAATTAACTGGCCTGAAGCCCAAGTGCTTAAACCATAACTAATACACTTTTAGAATAACAGACACTGAGCCTTCAATCAGCAGTTCCCAACTTAGAAGGATGTAAGCTACCTGTCCTGCCACAACACTGCAGACCACAAACCTTCTTAATGTAAAACAACTGGTCTGAAGCCCAAGTGCTTAAACCAAAAGGTTTAGAATGATAGCTACACTTTAATCAGGTTACTACCAAGCATTAATAAATACAACTGAATACTTTTAAGAAGGCCTGGATTAGTGCCCAAGTTATACAAACAAAGCTAGATTCAGCAGGCCTGGATCTAGTCTATGCTACAGCAAACAAGGCGCACCAATTTCAGTAATCAACAGTTCAAATATGCAGGCACTATAAGCCTTTAACCAGAATTTCCCAGTTCAGAAGGGCAGAGTCCAATCTCTCCTCCCACAAGAGTGCAGACCACGAACCTTCTTAATGTAAAACAACTGGTCTGAAGCCCAAGTGCTTAAACCAAAAGGCTTAGAATGATAGTTACACCAAGCAGTAATAAATACAACTGAGTATTTTTACGATGACGCAAAAGCAAAATAAAGTAATAAAGTAGGAAGAAACACAAATACAGTAAAAGCAGATGAATAAAGTGCAAAATTTTTTTTGAGTGAGCAAATGAGATGGGCCCAGGAGGAGTATCCAAATGCAAATTTACAAGAGGGGCGGGCAGTTTCAAAGCTACAAAGATTAACACCAAAACAAAAGCAGGGAAGGTGGGTGGGGAACTAACTGAAAAAACAGAGCCACAACTTCCAGCTAGATAGTATTCAATGCAACACAAATAAATCAATTTAAATGCTGTATTATTTAAAAAAAGTACAAATAAAGATTTACTTAAATTCACTTATACGTTCAGTTGATTGCATGTAGGTCTTAGCTGGCCAAAGTTCAGAGTTTAAGCAGACAATAATCCAAAATGTACCACTTATATAAGGCAGAAACCGAATATCAATGAAGTGAACTACCCCCACTTATTACTGGCTATGCAAGAATTCTAACAAGCACTAAATTCTAACAAGCATTAACTGAAAAAACAGAGCCACAACTTCCAGCTAGATAGTAATCAATGCAACACAAATAAATCAATTTAAATACTGTATTATTTGAAAAAAGTGCAGATAAAGATTTACTTAAATTCACTTATATGTCCAGTTGATTGCATGTAGGTCTTAGCTGGCCAAAACTCAGAGTTTAAGCAGAAAATAATCCAAAATGTACCACTTATATAAGGCAGAAACAGAATATCAATGAAGTGAACTACCCCCACTTATCACTGGCTATGCAGGAATTCTAACAAGCACTAAATTCTAACAAGCATTAACTGAAAAACAGAGCCACAACTTCCAGCTAGATAGTATTCAATGCAACATAAATAAATCAATTTAAATGCTGTATTATTTGAAAAAAGTACAGATAAAGATTTACTTAAATTCACTTATACGTCCAGTTGATTGCATGTAGGTCTTAGCTGGCCAAAGTTCAGAGTTTAAGCAGAAAATAATCCAAAATGTACCACTTATATAAGGCAGAAACAGAATATCAATGAAGTGAACTACCCCCACTTATCACTGGCTATGCAGGAATTCTAACAAGCACTAAATTCTAACAAGCATTAACTGAAAAAACAGAGCCACAACTTCCAGCTAGATAGTATTCAATGCAACACAAATAAATCAATTTAAAAGCTGTATTATTTGAAAAAGTACAGATAAAGATTTACTTAAATTCACTTATACGTCCAGTTGATGCATGTAAGTCTTAGATGGCCAAAGTTGATTGCATGTAGGTCTTAGATGGCCAAAGCTCAGAGTTTAATATGATATTATGTATCCTTGTTGACAAAATATTTTACACAAGTTCTGACTGAGCTATTTTGATAACAGATTTCTTAATAATTGTGATGTCAGCTTTCAAACTTTAGCACCACTCACTTAGCAGAAGAGATACAACAAGTGTAAGATGAAGATATACTTTCTTGATCAACCATGTAGCAATTTAAAAAAAATGTTCTATTTCCACTGCCCAGCAATTAAATTTTCCCTTACTACAAGTCAGCAGTGTTTTAACTAGTTAGAACCTCTTTTCCCCTATTCAGCTGACAATTCCCTATCTTCTTAACAAGTCCCTGAATTTTATAGTAGTACTGAAGTGGACAACACAGTGGTGCAGTCTCATAGCAAGAGGTTCTCTGGTTCGATTCTTGGCTGAGGTGCCTCATGTGTGGAGTCTGCATGTCCTCCCTGCATTTGTGTGGATTTTCTCTGGGTGCTCCACTTTCCTCTCACGTTACAAAAACATGTGTCTGGAGCACTTCTCCCTGGGCCTCTGCTGAAAATTGGCTTCATTCCAAGTTGGACTTTCCTGGTAAGCAAAATATATAAAAGTACTGTCCTCTGCCTACTGCCTGAGTTCATAGTCCATCTTCTTCTTCTATATTACAACCCTTCCTTACATCTTTGTTTGATAGTATGATTCCAAAGACATACCATTTCAACAACTTTAAGTGCAACACTTCCTTCTGGCTTAAAGGGAGTCTGTACCTTCAGAGCTTATCTAAGCAATCCTATGTTAGATTGTGTCTGACTGTGCAGTTGCCTGGTAAGAGAAGATGTATTTTGATTTATGTTTTATTTTTTACTACCATTTTTCATTGTTTGTAGGAAGAAAGAAATATATTATAGACAAGAAGATTTTCTTTGATTTATATTTTGTTTTAGCTTTAATTTTCACTGTTAGTTGTTAGAAAGAATAGGTTTTACACAGGCAAACTCTAGCCATCCCAAGGGGCCTAGTCAGCTATAAATGTACACAGACTGCAGAGAGGATAATCCAGTGCTTATCTTAATAATCCTGTTTTTGTTTGTTATTTACTGATCTTTACTGTTAATAAGAGATGTCACTGAAAGTGATAGTGAACAGAAACTACTGCATGCATTCATGCAAAATTTAAAGGAATTCCAGCTTTTGTGTGCCTTTCACAACTTGTATGGTCAGAGCAACAACTTTACTGTACTTTATTTAATATTTAGCTGTATATACTTTGTGTGACTTTTGTCTTAGAAGTTGATTTAAGTTTTCTTTGGATTCTGTGGTAACTGATTTTAATTATTCTTTTCTTTTAGAAGTTTTTATTCATTTGCAGCTGAATAACCATTTCTTAAATAAGTACGCCATTAATGATTTGCTAAAGCACAAATATGGTGTACAGTGCAAGGAATGCTATGTATATTTAAAGGTAATACCAGGTAACACTGGTGATCTGTGTTCCTCGTGTTAAAAGCTGGATGATTCGCTTACCATTATTGCGGCAAATCCAGACTTACTGATGACAATTGCATCTGTGAAATTGTCACGGCTTGGAGAAATGTAAAAAAAGAAAAGGCAAAGAGCAGAAACCACTTCTGTCAGGGTATAAATATTTTTAGTGTAACAGACATTCTAACAAAAAAATCAGGTGCACATGTTATGATAGGGATTAAAGATAGCTATAAGACGTGATCATTACATGTTCAGTGATAAAACCAATACTGTAGATTGTGTAACTGTGCAATAAAGACAACCTGGAACATATAAAAACTGTTGGACTGTAAAAACCACCAAAGTCAAGTGCTGACGTCCTAGAGGAATTCATACATTTTTTGCATGAAACACAGGAGGATTGAATAATATTAGCCGGGGATTTAAATTTACCAGGAACAGACTGGAATAATATTGATTCAACAACATTAGTAAAGAAATTATTTTTAACATATGTTCAGGAACAGCAACTGCTTCAGATTGTATAAAAGCCTGCAAGGGAACATAACGTACTAGACATTGGGCAGGATTCACGAAGCCTCCGTGTAAGAGATACAAGGCTTACACGGAGGCTGCAGTTAAATGGTGTGATGTCAGCATGTCATGCATATGCATGAGGGCATGCTGAATCACACCTAAGGCTAACACGGTCCGTGGAAGACAGTAGGGGGCGTGTCCGTAGGCCGAGCCCTGCAAGCGGACAAGCCCCCAGAAGAGTAAAAGTGCCCAAAGTAAACACCCACGACAGAGGCCATGGAAATGTGAATAAACACAACACAACACATGCCCCCACAGACTATGAACATAAAATATATAAATGAACATGTTATATATTTTTTTAAAATTGTAAAGATGTTTGCCCGTGAGTGCGCTCGTTTGCGCGGGCGTGCCCGTAGCTTAGCCACAGTTAGCAGTCAGTGGAAAAGGATATAAGAACTAAATATGCAAAGTAAGCCAAGAAGCAATAGCGTAGTGGTAGAGACGTCGGCTGAAGAGCAGGCATTCATGGTTCGAGCCCCCACAACATCAATATTTATTTTTAGTAAAATAAGCACGAAGCAAGTCCCTGACAAACATGTACACATATAAAATCATAGTTTATGTAAAATGTTCATAGGTTCATAGGTTGGTACTAGGCTATCAGCCCTAGGGCCTATACAAGCCTAGCCATAACAATTCCCTGGCTATTTCTTCCCACATTATTTACTTTCCTGGACCCCTGTCTAGCAGGGCAACTGACGTGATCCCTGGGGTGAATTTCCTTTCTCCCATCCAATCGTCAAGGTTCCTCTTGAAGAGGTCCAAAGAGGCACTCTGCTTCACATGTATGGGCAATCTATTCCAGAGTCTGGGGAGTCTCTGGGTCAGGAACCTATCCCTCCAGCATGTTTTGTTTATTGTGATGACAAGGTTTAGATCCCTGAAGCGTGTAGCTCTGAGGGATTGGGATTTCTTTAAGTGTAGCATGTCCAACAGCTCTGGGTTTGACATGGCCTTGTATGTTAAGCAGAGATCGCCTCTGAGTAGACGATATGCGACAGAGTATAGCTGGAGTTTTTAAAGGCGGTCAGCGAGGGCATCTGCTTTAGGCCTGTGATTCTTTTAGTGAGGTATTTCTGAGGCCTTTCCAGTTGTTGCAGATGTCTTGAGAGGTACATACCAAATGGGGCATTGTATTCTATAATGGATCTAATGAGGGATGAGTACAGTGGGACAATGACCTCCTTTTTTCTGAATAAAAAGCCCTTTGATGAGATGTGCCACATAGAAGGATTTCCTGACTGTTGTGGCAATGAGGTTATTGAAGGTGAGACCACTGCCCACCTGTGTCCCTAAGTCTCTTATCACACTTTCTGTGTTTAGTGTACTGCCACCTATATGGTAATTCATGGATACATGTTTTTTCCCAAAGGGGATAACAATACATTTCTTGGCATTGAGCTTGAGCCCATGGCTCTGGCACCAAGCATCTGTTTCTGTAAGGCCCTTTGTAGAGTATCCACATCATTTGGGGATTCAATAATGGCTCCCAGTTTGCAGTCATCTGCAAACTTTGTTAGCCAGAGTCCCTTAGTGTTGACCTGTACTTCAGAGAAGTAGATGCCAAACAAGAGCGGCCCCAGGACTGAACCCTGAGGTACTCCACTTGTCACTTGTCTGGAGCTGGATTTGGAGTCGGCTATTTTACAGTGTGGGTTCTATCAGTAAGCCATTTAGCAACCCATTGGGTGACATAGGGATTAATGCCCAACTTAGTAAGTTTATCTATGATTCCAGAGTGGGGGATGGTGTCAAAGGCCTTGGCAAGGTCTAGATAGGCTGTGTGGACCACCTTACCCTTATCCATGGCTCTGGAGACTGATTCAAAGAAGTCAATCAGGTTCAGGAGACAAGATCGGCACTTCACAAACCCAAACTGGGTGTGGTCCAGTGTTTGAAGGTTGCCAATGTCTTTGTTTATAAGTTCCATGATAATACACTCCATGGCCTTGCAGATAAGGCTTGTCAGATTGATGGGATGGTAGTTTCCGGGATCCAAGGAGGATCCTCCCTTGTGGATTGGGATAACTGTAGCTATGCGCCACTCAGTGGGCACGAAACCTGAGGTGAGGCTATGATTAAACATGACACTTAGGTGAGGTGCCAGTTCATATTGTAATTCATGTAGTACACAGCCCGGGATGTCATCTGGTCCCATGGATGCTGTATTCTTGGCTTTAGAGAGTGCGTTTTGTACCTGTGTGGCCATTATTACTGGAATTTGGCAATCTTCCAGTATTGAGATAGGCCATTTAGAGGGTGAGAGGGGGATGAAGTTGGCACTGAATCGATCTGCCAGGATATTGGCAATATCCTTCGGATCAGTATATTTAATGCCATTCTATTTTAGCTCAGAGCAGATCTGAGCATTGCCATTTAGATTCTTGGCATAGTTATAGAATGCTTTGTGGTTGTCTTTGGAATCTTTGGCAATTTTATTTTCGTAACTAGCTTTGGAGGATTTTATGAGGCATCTCAGTTTCTTACTGAGGCTAGTAAGGGAATTTTTTGCATCCTGGGATTTTCCTCTTTTCTGCAAAAGTTTCTTCCTTTTGTTGTAAAGTTTGTTTATGGCAGGGGACCACCAGATTGGCTTCCTTTTTGGATGAGAGCATTTTGGTTCTATTTGGGATGGCACGATTCATGCATGAGTGGATGTGCTCGTACAGTGCCTTAGTGTAGGATTCAGCAGTTGAACTTTCAGTTCCCGTGTGCATGGGTGTCATGAAGTTTGTCACTTCTGACTTGAGTAGCATGAAGTTGGCTTTGGAGAAGTTTTTATGTTGGTTTCTTTACTGGGGGGTGGGGATGGGATGTGGATGTTAAGGGTGATTAGCTTATGGTCAGACCTGACTAACAAGGGGGTGACCATAGGTATGGAGCATTGATTTCCCATGTTGGTAATGACCAGGTCTAGGATATTGGAGCCCCTGGTGGGACTATGGATGAGTTGATCCAGGGCGTTGGAATTTATGAATTCCAAGAACCGTTGCGCAAAGGTGTTGGGACATGAGTAGTTTTCCCAGTTAATGGCAGGGTAGTTAAAATCACCCAGTATGAGGGTGTTTGGTTCTATCTTAATATTTTCCAGTATGTTTAGAAAGGTGTAATGAGAATCTTGGGGTATGGTGGGGGATCTGTAGCAAGCTACAATTTGGATTGCAGTCTTACCTAGTGTTAGTTGCACTTGGAGAATTTCAGACACATTGTGTTGGCCAACTAGCCTGGTGGTGTGAATATCCTTGGTGAATATTGACACTCCTCCACCTTTAGTGTTTTGGTCCTGGTTTGGTGGCCGAAAAGTGTGGTAAGAGTTGTAGCCTGGTATTGCAGGGGTGCTCTCTGGAGCCTTGAACCAGGTCTCAGTTACTGCACAGATATCGATGTTCTCCATTTTTAGGAGTGCCTCGAGAGTGCATTTTGAGGTTTAGACTTCTAGCATTGAGTAGCATTACCTTCAGATTTTGCATGCTTGTACCTGTTACGGTGGTGGTTTTGTCCTTTGAAGTTTGCCTAAAAAAGGCACTATAGGGGTGGCAAGAGCCTTAGACAGTAACCTGAATCCCAGGGGTGACAGGTGCAGACCATCTCTGGCAAAGCATCGTGGTCTGTCAATCATGTCATCCCAGGCAGACAGATACTGGATCCCCTTTGAATGACACCATAAGCTTAGCCAATTGTTGAAATCAATCATTTTATCCTTATATTGTGGTATCATTCTGGGCGAAGGCAAGATGCTACTCAGGGCTAGGGTTATACCTGCCTGGGCCACATGATCCGAGAGCTCCTCCATGTCTCTTTTCATGTAGTCCAGGGAGGTACGTCTCAAGTTATTCACTCCAACATGGACAATGACAGAGTCATATTTGTACTTGTTGTGGAGTGACTTGAGTGCATGCGTTATGTGGCGGATCCTGGCACCCGACAGGCAGCTGACTGTAATTTTCTCCTTATTCAACCTGGTGAGAGGGACATCAGTGTGCCGGACTATAGAGTCACCTATGACTAAAGTGTTAGGTACATTGTCTTGCCTTAGCCTTAGCCATTGCTGGGTGGCACACTGGTGTTGTGAACTATGTGACACATTGGTTGTGATTGGTGTTTGTTTGCGTTTCAGCTTCAGAGGTCTTTGTTGTTTGGGCAGGTTACAGTTAAGGGCCGCTGCATATGTGGATTTAGTGTTGCTATACGTGGGTGTTGGTAGTGCGGGTTTAGAAGGGCTATGTGTTGCTTGAGGTGTAGTGTGGGTGTTAACCTTCTCCTCTTGACTGTTTAGCACAATCTTGGGTGGAGAGAGCTTTGCTTCCATTTTGGCTATGTAAGTGCATCTCTCACAGGTTGTGGTGTTGGGTGGTAGGAGGAGAGGGTTGTCTGTGTACATGAGGCAATTGCTGCATTGCCCCAGTATGCCCAGATTCACCAGGTGGACAGGAGAAATCACCGGAAGCTGACCCTTGGACATGCCTGGTTTGGGGCTTTTTTTTTTTGTAAATTATAGGAGCTGTTTCCTTAGCAAGGTACTTTGCAATTATAGGCTGTTTAGTGCCTACTATTAATTTCTCCTTGTTAACAAGGAGAGTTCAGTGTTTGTATGAGTTTAAGGCTTCCTAGTGCTTTCCAGCAGGTATTAGAGAAAGTGCTAGTCACAGGGATGCTTAAAGGTAAGATTGAAAAGAATGCACTCTGCAGTGTGCACTAGCGAAGTTAGATGTGAAAGTAGGTAACTTGAGTTTTACCTGTTTAAAAAGTTAAGGTTTAGTGGAGAGTTACTATTTTTAAAACAGCAAGATGGATTGAAAGGGGTGGTCACTTTTGTATTTTGGTACTATGAAATACTGTAGGATGGCCAATAAATTTAAATAATTGAAGGGGTGGGATTTCAAAAATGATGATTTTGTGATTACTCACATAAGCCAGTAAAAGTAGAGAGGAATGAGATATATGGTCAGATTAACATAAGAGGCGGGCAACTAGAAAAACAGTGGTATTTAACAAGACAACTTAAATGGTTGGGAGGGCGGGTAAAAAATTCTGCCTGACTCAGAACAGAGAGAGCTGTGGTCTCTTTTGAAGTTTTAATATGCTGTTAAAACAGAATGCAAGCAAAACACAAGGTAAAGAAAACAAACTACAGTATTCAAAATATAGAAAGGCAATACAGTAATACAAAAAATAAAAGCAAACTAACCTTTCCTTCACAGCAAAGTGGAGCAGAGTCTGGATGAGCCTTTCTGGTAATGAAATAGTCCATTTATTTTGAAGAAATGTGAGATAACAAAACAATAAAAAATGCGAGATGTGCCTATAGCTGAGTTACAGTTTAACAAGGTGAGTGCATCTGCCCGTAGGTGAGCAGTGGTTTAACAGGTGTAAAATGAGTGCCCGTAGGTGAGCAGTGGTTTAACAGGTGTAAAATGAGTGCCTGTAGGTGAGCAGTGGTTTAACAGGTGTAAAATGAGTGCCCCTAGCTGAGCTGAGCGTAATATGCGTGCTAACCGCGCCAACAAGCTAACCGACGGGCAACGTTGAGCAAGCTGTATCAAAACTGCCTTTACACAGACACACCCCTTAGCCTGTCTAGAGAGTCATAAAAAATAAAAAGCAGTGGCTAGGTTCAAACCCAGGATACTATGCACCATAGTCAAGGTACTGAACCACTAAGCCATAACAGCAGTACCTAGAAATGCAGTAATAGCAAATATATAGGAATGAATACAAAGTGGAGCATGACAAAGCAGGTTTTGTGAAGTTGATACAATTCCAAAATGGCCAATCACAGATATGTGCGGGAAAAACGGCATATATAAGCCCCATAGGCGGGAATACACAGCATAAACGATTGTAGAACTAACTTGCAGCCAGAATGTCAGGAGTAGGTGAGGGTAGTTGCTTTTGAGCACAGAGGTGGGGCATTGAGGAGTCCAGATACATGGTCTGGCTCTTAGTCCACAATCATGAGGCCCAACTCATGCAGGGCCAGGTCCTGTGGGGATCATATAGGGCTGAGGCGTGGGACCGGTTGGCTCATGATCTCACCAGTGCCACAGGTATTCCAAGGACTGGTGAGCAGGTCCGTCACCACCATGCGGACCTGAAGAGACGCAAGCAGGACCAATTGAACCTTTGGATCCAGGAGGCCCGGCAAATGCCCAACGCCCCACTACTGAGTAAGTTACATTTAATTATGTATGTAAGAAATTAAACTAGCTGATATTATGGAGATGTGCATTCCAATATTACTTCATTTATATTACAGCTGCAGGTGTCCGTTCTGCGAACCGCAGAGCCTATGGAGATAGGCTGGTGTGGCTGCGCCACCAGGCAGGTCAGTAATCCTCTCCCAGTAACTGTAAAGAAATATAAAAGTATGACAGTTAGCAAAAGAGTGCAGTGTAGTCACTAAGTAATAACATGTGCAAGTAACAGTGTAAGAGTGTTTGCAAGTATTGCTTGATTACAAAAGTGTGTTGCAGTCTGTAATCCAAACAGAAAAATGAAAATGTCTGAAATAAAGTCTGAAATAAAGATGCCCCACCTGTAATATAATAGTACACAACCTGCAGCAGGCTGAAAAGTACAGCTGCAGAAGATGAGCAAATCACATGTGTGAAATATACCCTTGTTGAAATACTGAAACATGACAGAAGTGAGACTGCTGGAAAGGATTGTAATAACTACAGGTAAAACATGTCAATAAAGCCTAGAAATAAGTACCATCCTGAATAGTAAAATGAAAACAAGTGAGAGAGTGTGAGAAAGAGTTATGAATCCACCAATAAAGTAGTAATAACCCCTGAATAAAGTATACTGCAGTCAGTACAGAATGAAATGAATGTGAGAAGCAGAACCAAACAGCGAAATCTGTTCAAAGTGTTGCTGCAGCTGGAATGTGTATCCCAAAATCTGGATATGTTGCTCTCAGTCTGCAATATGCAGATAGTATGATTGTCTGACATACCAAACATCCACAGTTGTCTATAGCTATATAAAGCAAATGTAGCAGGATGATGTAGCTAAACAAAGCCAGATATGAATGTGTATGAAGAACAATAAAATGTATATTGATGTAGCAGTAGCAGTCCTATCACCAAATTGAAGTAGTTATCATATAGGAAACTGTAGTTAGAACAGTAGTGTGTATATATGTGCAGCTATTAGAAATGTACAGCATATGTATTGGTATTCGAAGGTGTTAATATTATTTTCTTCACCCCACCCTATAACCACATATAACCCATTCAATGTGAAAATGGTATGTGCAGTCACAATTAACACCCCTGGACATTTGTCCTGTTGGGTCATAAATATTTGCATGTCCGTTGATGCATCTGCCCTGTTCATACATCCAAACCTGATGGCCTGTTACCATCAATCAACCCTGCATGTTGTCGGACTGTGTATTGCTGTTCAAATTATGCATGTGTTATGCTCGCTGTTCAATGGTGTGAATATCTGGGTGTTTGGTTAATGGGAATACTAATGCATGCTGGTACAACTAATTGCATGGTATTGTATGTTACTAACCCAAACTGTCATGACATAATGCAAAACATAGGATGACAGGGAACACGGGTTCCAGCGAACCCACCTCTCCCACCTCAGCTGGCGAGTGCACCTGGCACTAGTGCCCAGTCTGGACCCTCCTCCGGTGGCCCTGTGCCACCTGTGGGTGGAAGCGCTGCAGGGGATGGGGCTCGTCCCCCCCTCTGCAAGCGTGGCCGGAAGAGAACCACCACTCACCCTCCATAGCATCCGGACTGTGGTGAGAAGGGAGATCCGGGACTCTGTTCTTGGGCCCCTATGCCAGCTTGAGACACAGGTGGCACAACTAACGGGCATGCCTGTTGCCTGGCCTACACAGCCCCCAGCACAGCCCCATCCTGGGCAGTGAAGGAACAGTGGCAACTGCCCATGGGTGGGGATATCAGTTCCACTGTTGCCATCTATGGGCTCATGGGCTCTGGATATCCAAACATCCATCCCTGTCAATTGTGTAACCCCCCCACACGTGTCATACACCGACCCTGTATGCGTCTTGTTTGTCTTGTCTGTTGACCTACCCAACCTACCTCCCCAGCTATACCGACTTCCTTCACCTGACATACCACTCTCACCTGAAAAAAAAAAATAAATATAAAGGGCACTCTGTACCCACAAAAAAATTATGCCCCATACATAGCTGCCCATTCCGCACACGTCTGCTGGACATGGAAACTATCAACTACAATTGGCTGTACAACAAGTATTATTGTTGTCCTGACACCTCTCTCAGGGGTGGAAGGTTTCAAATTACATACATATGCACAGCTGTTGCTGATGAAGAAATGGGCAGCTATGGGCCTTACCTACATCCCTCCTGAAAATCCCAAGCTTGTTTCCCTACTGTCTTACCATCTTTGTGACCCCTTTTTCACCACTTTCCTGTCTCCCCATTTTCATTTCTTTCAAAGAAAATAGCGCGGGTGTGCGCCAGAGTAAGCACTGTTAAGTGGTTGTAAGCAGGTGTGCGCGTGTGTGCGCAGAGCTAAACGCCAGTGTGCATGCGGGAGCTCCGCGCAAACCAGCGCTAACCCGGTTACAACTGCTTAAAAGTGCCTTAGTCACTCTGATTGACAGGTCCTGTAGTCAGTTCAAAAGCAAAATAAAATCCCACGGTCAGACCTGAACCCAGGACCTAGGAAACAGTAGTCTGCATGACCTACCACTAAGCCATGACTCTTATACAAGAACATTGTGCTAAAATAAATATATCATGTAATAGTAGGAATGAATGTAAAGGGAATATAGGATGTGTACTACACAAAGCATGTCATTTATACTTACTGTCAAAACTAGTGGATTTCCATAATAGTAGTGTGTGAACAGAAACAGCCATGCTAGTTGGTAGCTAGTAGGTAATAATGTCAGTTAATGTACATATATAAATGTATGTATATTTACATATATATATATATATATATATATATATATATATATATATATATAGTTGTAGGTGTCAGTGTGCATACACACTTACTACAGGAAACGGGAGAGGAATGGAGAAATGTGAATCTACAACACAGCCGGAGTCATGAGAGAGATACTAACCTTTACACTCACAGAACAGTGTCCACAGCATACCAGCATGGTCCCCGCCCTTACAATCTGAAAGGGCAACTGCTATCTCACATACCCTTTTATAGCACTGTCCTGAAATCACAGTGAGAACTGCAATCAGTACACAACTGGCTGCATGCAATTAGCAAATGCTGGCTTACAATTGGTGCAGAGGCCATCACATGGACTTATGCAGATACCTACAAAAGCATCCTGTACTCACACTCCACACGTGCAATATGTTCATTGCACTGTCTGGAGGCAGACAGAGAGAGAGAGAGACAGACAGAGAGAGAGAGAAAAAAAAACAAAAACAAACAACAACACACGGTACACACACTGAGTCTAAGCTGTCAGCAGTGTCAGTAGCAAGCCGTGCCAGCAGCAGCAGGAAGCAGTAGTAGCGGTAATGCAACCAGCTGTGACAAACACAGGTAATGTAAAGTAACAGGTTAATAGTCTGCATAATGTGAATCCTCCATATGTGTCATAGGTCTGTATCTATAGGTATGTCCATGTGATATGTTGTGTGCACGTAGTTCCACCAAAAGGGGATGACTATACATTACATGTCATTCAGTGTTAGGCCATGATCCTGGCAGCAGTTTTCCGTTGCAGTGAGGCCTGTCTGTAGGATGTGTGTGTCAGCTGGTGTAACGACTATGGGGCTTAGTTAGCAGTCATCTGGGAACATTGTCATCCACAACCCGCACATGTTCGCTTTTACATCTGAGAAATAAATGCCAAACAAGAGGGCTCCTAGGACAGAGGCCTGTGTGATACCACATGTGACTGGCATTGAGTCTGACATGGCTCCTACAATATCGATATTATGGATTCTGTATGTCAACCAGTGTGCAACCCATCATGTGACATATGTACTAACATGTAAGCTGATGAGCTTGTCTATGATGCCTGAGTGGAGTACTGTTTTGAAGGCCGTAGGCAAGTCCCGGTAGGCTGTATGGATTGCATTGCCCTCATCAATGGCTGTAGTGACTGTTTTGAAAGGTCAACCAGGTTCAAAAGGCAGGATCAGCCCATCACAAAGGCAAACTGGCCAGGAACAAGTGTCTGCAGGTACCCAATATTGCTGTATATGCGTCCCATACTGAATCATTCCATAGCTTTGCAGACAAGGCTGGTTAAGCTTATGGTGCGGTAGTTCGCAGGGTCAGTAGAGGTGCCTCCTTAGTGGAGTGGGACCACTGTTGCTGTATGCCAGTATTCAGGTACATATCCTGTAGTACGGACAAGGTTAAATATCACTCTTATATGCGGTTGTATGTCCTCTTGGAGTTCACGTAGCACACATGCAGGGATACCATCAGGTCACATTGATGCTGTGTGTTCTGCTTTGCTGAGGGTGGCCCTCACCTGGACATGTGAGATGATAGGGAGATTACATTCAGCTGTGATAAGTATTTCTACTTGTGGGGGAGAAGGAGGGGGGATACGTGCACCGAACCTGTCTGCAAGAATGTTGCCAATATCTGTGTGTTTGGTGAATGTTAAGTAGGTGTGTATTAACTCAGAGCATATCTGAGGCATTTGGTCCATATGCGTAACATAACTGAAGAAGGCCTTGTGGTTATCTATAGTGTTCGTGGCCATTTCCCTCCCAGAGTAGGCCATGGATGTTGTTATGAGAGACCGTAGCTTATTACCAGTGCTGACCACAGATGCCTTCCCTTAATGTGAATCTGCTCTGTCCTGCAGTAGCCTCCTTCTATTGTTATACAATCTGCCTTTGGCTGGGGTCCACCGGACAGGATGCCTAACCTTTGTGCATAGGGTCTGGGTTAGAAATGTGTGTGCATGTTCCATGCAATCTTTGGGATGTCCGTGGGAAGCATCTGCCAAAGGGGTCAGCAGTGGATTGTGGCTTCCACTGGCCCAGTGGGCTGCATGGATACCATCTCAGTCCTAACAAGTGAATAACTGTCTAATCACATACATATCAAAGTAGTCTACTGTGCTGGTGGTGGTGGTGGTGGTGGGAAAATTTTATTGGGGGTTTTCCAAACACCGGGGGGAAAAAAAATTTTTGGAAACCCCCGGGGGGGGGGGGGGGCCCCCCCCCCGGGGGTTTTTTTTTTTTTTGGGGGTATTGTTGCACAGGTGTTGGCTGAGCACTGATATCTGGCCATGTACTTTTTCCCCCCCAAAAAAAAACCCCTTTTGGGGGGGAAATTTTTTTTAAAAAGGGGGGGTTTTTTTTTTTTTTTTTTTTTTGTTTTTTTCCCCAAAGGGGGGGGGGGCCCCCCCCCTTTTAAAAAGGGGAAACCCCGGGGGGTTTTTTTTTCCCCCCCCAAAAAAAGGGGGGGGGCCCCAAAAAAAAATTTTTAAAAAAATTTGGGGGGTTTTTTTCCCGGTTTAAAAAAATTTTTTCCCCAAACCCGGGAAAGGGGCCCCAAGGGGGGGAACCTTTTTTGGGGGGGGGTTTTTTTTTTGGGGGCCCCCCAAAAAATTTTTTTGGGGGGGGGGGCAACCCCGGGCATGGGAATTCCCCTTTTTTTTTTTTTTTTATTTTGCTTTTTAAACCGGGGTTTTGGGGAAAAGGGGTTTTTGGGGGTATTTGGGGGGGGGGGGGGGGAAAAAAAATTTTTTTTCCCCGGGGGGGGGAAAAAAATTTTTTTGGGCCCCCCGGGTTTTAAAAAGGGGTTTCCCCGGGGGGGGTTTTTTTCCCTTTTTTTTGGGTTTTAAAAAAAAGGGGGGGGGGGGAATTTTTGGGGGGGGGGGGCCCCCCGGCCCCAAAGGGGGGCATTTTTTTCCCCCCCCTTTTAAGGGCCGTGGGCCCCCCCTTTTTTTTCCCTTTTCTTCCCCCCCCGGGGGGGCCTGCATGGGCCCCCCATTTTCCCCCGGGTTTTGGGGGGGGTGGGGATGGGGGGGAAAAGGGGGTTTTTTGGGGTTTTTTTTTTCCCCGGGTTTTGGGGGGTTTTTGGAAAGGGAAATTTTTTTCCCCCCCCGGGGGCCCCCCTTTTCCCCGGGGGGGGTTTGGGCCCAAAAATTTTAAAAAAATTAAGGGGGGAAGGGGGGCGGGCCGGGGTTTTAAAAAAACCCCCCCCCGGGGGGGAACCGGGCCCACCCCCTACCCCCCCCGGGAAAGGGGTTTTGGGGAAAAAATTTTTCCCCCCCCCCCCCCGGGGGGGGGGGGGGAAAAAACCCCCTTTTTTTTTTGGGGGGGCCCCCCCCCCCCCCCAAAGGGTTTTCCCCCCCTTTTTTCTGTTCCGGCCCCCGGGGGCCCCAAACCCAAGGGGGAAAATTTTCCCGGGGCCCAAAAAAATTTTTTAACCCGGGGGTAACCTTTTCCCCCGGGGAAAAATTTGGGGGTTTTTTTAAAAAAAAAAAAGGGGGGGGGGGGGGCCGCCCCCAAAAGGAAAAAGGGGTTTTTTAAAAAAAAAGGAAAAAAAAAGGGGGGGAAAAAAAAAAAAGGGGGGGGTTTGGGGGTTTAAAGGGGGTTTCCCGCCCCCCCTTTTTTTAAATTTTGGGGGAAAATTGGTTTGGGGGAAAACCCCCGCCCCCGGGGGGGGTTTTTCCCCCCCGAAAATTTAAAGGGGCCGGGGAACTTGGGGGGGAAAAAAAAAAAAAGGGGGGAAAAAGGGGGGGGGCCCCCAAAAAAAAAGGGGGGGCCCGGGGTTTTTTAACCCCAAAAAAAACCCCCCCCCTTTTTTTTTTCCCCCCCCTAAAAAAGGGGTTTTTTTTTTGGGTACCTAATTTCCCCCCCTTTTTTTTAAACCCTTTTTTTAAAACCCCCCCAGGCCCCCCGGGGGAAATTTTTGGGGGTTTTTTTTTGGGGGGGGTTTTTTTTTAAAAAAAGCTTTTGGGGTTTCCCCGGGGTTAAAAATAAAGTTTTAAAAAAACCCCCCCGAAGTTTTTAAAAAATTTCAATTTTCCCTTTAAGGGGGCCAAAATTTGGGGGGGGCCCAACCCCAAAATTCAAATGTTTTTCCCCGGTTTGGGGGTTCCCCAAGGCCCCCTTTGGGGGGCATGTTAAAGGGGGCCGTTTTTTCCCCCTTTTTTTTAAAAAAAGGGTTTTTAACCCCTTTTTTTCCCCCCCTGGAAAAAAATTTTTTTCCCCCTTTTTTTTTGGGGCCCCCCCTTCCCCCCTTTTTTTTTGGGGGGGGTTTTTTCCCCGGAAAAACCCCCCCAAAAAAGAAAAGGGGTTTTTGGGAAAAAAACCCCGCCTTTAAAAAACCCCGTTTCACAAAAACTTGGGCCCTTTCCCCCCCTTTCCCCCTTTTCCCCCCCACCCTTTTCCCCCCCCCCTTTTTTTGGGGCCCCCGGGCCCCCCCCCCCCCAGGTTTTTTTAAGGCCCTTTTAAAGGTTTTTCCCCCCCCCAAAAAAAAAATTTTTAAAACCGGGGTCCCCGGGCCTTTTTTTTTTTGGCCCCCCCAAAAAAACCCCCCCCGGGCCCAAAAACCCCGGGGGGCCCCAAATTTTTTTCCCCCCCCCTTCCCCCTTTTTTTGGGGGTTTTTAAAATTTTATTAAAAAAAAGGGCCCCCCCTTTTTTAAAAAAGGGGGGGCCCAAAAAAACCCCCCACCCCCCCCAAATTTTTAAAAAAAAACCCAAAGGGGGAAAAAAAAACATCCCCCCAAAAACCCCCCCCGGGGAAAAAAAAAAAAGGGGGGCCCTGCCCCCGGGGGGGGGGTTTTTCCCCCCGGGAAAAGGGCCTTTTTTGGGGGGAAGGCCCCCCAAAAAAAACCCCCCCAAAAAAAAACCTTACCCCCATTAACCCCCCAAAGGGGGGAAACCCAAACCCCAAAAAAAAAAGGGGGGGGGGGGCCTTTTGGGGGGTTTTTTTTCCCTTTTTTTCCCCCCCCCCCCCCTTTTCCCCCAATGGCAATTTAAAGGGGTTTTTTTAAATTTTTAAAAAGCCAAAATTTTTGGGGGTTTTTATTAAAACCCCCGGGAAATTTCCCCCCCTTTTTAAAAGGGAAAAAGGGCCCCAAAAAAAAACCCCCCCCCTTTTCCCAAAAAAACTAAAACCCCAACCCGGGCCCCCCCTTTTTTTTTTCCCCCACGGGGAAAAATTTTTCCCCCCCCCCCAAAAAAACAAAACCCTTTTTTTCCCCCCCTGTCAAAAAACCCAAAAAAGGGGTTTTTTTAAAAAACCCCCCCATTTTTTGGGGGGGGGGCTTTTTTAAAAAAAAAAGGGGGTTTTTTTCCCCCCCGGGGGGAAAAAAAAAAAACCCCCTTTTCCCCCCAAAAAACCCCCGGGAAAAAACTTTTTTCCCCCCCCCCCCCTTTTTTTGGGGGAATTTTTAAAAAATTTAAATTTGGGGTTTTAATTTGGGGTTTTTTAAAAAAACAACCCCCCCCCAAACCCCCCCCCTTTTCAAAAAACCCCCCCCCCCCCGGGGAAAAACCCCCCCCCCCCCCCCCCCGCGGGGGGTTTCTCCCCCCCCGGGGTTTTTAAAAAAAAAGGGGGATTTTTAAAAAAAAATTTTTTTTTAAAAATTTTTTAAAAAAAACCCCCCCCCCCCTTGCCTTTTTTTGGGGTTTTTTTTTAAAAAACCCTTAAAGGGGGGAAAAAAAAAAACCCCCCGGGGGGGGGGCCCCCCTTTTTGGTAACACACATGGACAGGGGGGTGGTATCCCAAGGCACCACAGATACACACACCTCCAGGTTGTTGGCACAGCACAAAGCATCAGGGGCTATTCATGTGCAGCTAACAGTGTGTCGGACTGCCTTCTGGTTCATAGCCTGGCACACACAACCCTCCCATACACAGGAAACCCACCTATCCACCATAACAACACTGGCAATATGACAGTCTCAAGAACTGTCTATATATGGCTGGACTGCATCCAGCCAAACATTGTGCGTGAGCATTACTGTAGCTACAACACACTAGTTGAAAGGTTCCCAGTATGTGGTCACTGAATTGCAGTGAAATAACATGTTACCACTCCCACAACAGGTGGCAACATGCAACACCTGTACATCGACTACATGTAGACTATATGACCCAGACCAGATGTGTATCCCCTGCTGTAGATATTTTACCATATACACCCACACTGTATAGACACATACCGCGTGTGGCCCCTGCACAGTAAGACACAGTCATATTGTTATGCATTGCAAATACCATTTATCCACTCGAGGCACGTGTCAGACATGGTAACTACTGCAGGTCACAGGTATGTATGTGTATGTGTCACACACATACATCATGTGTGCATTGCCATTGCTAGTTTAGGCAATGGCATGCATTGTTATGCACAAAGACCCATACAAGGTCATAATGTGTGACACAACCACACGTGGCATTTGTGGGTTTCCAAAACATACCTATCTGCACTCTGACAATGGTAATAGACCCAGTAGCGAAGCGCACTATTGGCATTACTGGCCAACTAGCCCTTTTTGGCTGTGCTGATAGTGTGGTGACATCCCCTGTGTTTACTGGGGGAATATGCAGCATCTGGTGTATTGTAGTATTTGCCAAAAGGATCTGTTCTCTCACACTTGCAATTACACACACCCTACTACCACCACACACACACACACACACACACACACTTGCCATTTGCAGGATTTATACCCCTATCCAACTATGTCACGACACGTGAGAGAGACGCATTAGCGAAGTGCACTACTCGGATTACTAGGAGGTTCCTCATCTCCGGCTGTTCTTATAGGGTGCTGACATCATCAGTGTTTGGAAAGGGTAATGTGCATCATGTAGTGTGATCTCCTGATTGCAAAAAAGCACATGTCTTTCATACAGAATTGCACACACACACAAACTCCCCACATCCAAACACACACACTTGCCATTGGCAGGTTTCAAACTCCTACCTAACTATGTTATGACACTTGAGAGAGACGCATCAGCAGAGTGCGCTATTCGAATTACTAGGAAGTTTCCCTTCTCCTGCTGTACTTATAGGGTGCTGACATCATCCGTGCTTAGATAGGGGAATATGCATCCTGTTGAGTGCTTTCACAGTTGCCAGAAGGGACATCTCCCTCACACAGACATGCATACACACTAACCCCCCTCCACACACACTGGGCAGTTACAGGATTCAAACCCCTATCTAACTATGTTATGACACTCGTGACAGATGCATTAGCGGAGCGCGCTATTCGAATTACTGGGAGGTTTCCCTTCTCCTGCTGTACTTATAGGGTGCTGACATCATCTGTGCTTAGATAGGGGAATGTGCATCCTGTAGAGTGCTTTCACAGTTGCCAAAAGGGACATCTCCCTCACACAGACATGCACACACACTAACCCCCCTCCACACACACACTGGGCAGTTGCAGGATTCAAACCCCTACCTAACTATGTTATGACACTCATGACAGACGCATTAGCGGAGCGCGCTATTCGAATTACTGGGAGGTTTCGCTTCTCCTGCTGTACTTATAGGGTCCTGACATCATCTGTGCTTAGATAGGGGAATGTGCATCCTGTAGAGGGCTTTCACAGTTGCCAAAAGGGACATCTCCCTCACACAAACATGCACACACACTAACCCCCTCCACACACACTGGGCAGTTGCAGGATTCAAACCCCTACCTAGCTATGTTATGACACTCGTGACAGATGCATTAGCAGAGCGCGCTATTTGAATTACTGGGAGGTGTCCCTTCTCCTGCTGTACTTATAGGGTGCTGACATCATCTGTGCTTAGATAGGGGAATGTGCATCCTGTAGGGTACTTTCACAGTTGCCAAAAGGGACATCTCCCTCACACAGACTTGCACACACATCAACCCCGCTCACCCACACACACACACACACACACACACACACACACACACACACACACACACACACACACACACACACTGAGCATTTGCATGGTTCGAACTCCTACCTAATTATTATTATGACACTTGAGGGAGACGCATTAGCAGAGTGCGCTAACCAAATTACTGGGCATCTGGTCTGCACCTGCAGTATTTATAGGGTGCTGACATCTTTATTTCTACAGAAGTATGTACATCTAATACTACCTGTCAGGTGGGGGATAGCATATATATGCATTTGCAGCCACCTACGTCAGGGTCAGATATGCACATCGCACTGGCAGGTTATGTTCTATACCGTGCTTCGTGACCACAGGACCTGTAACACACAACACAACCAGTCCAGAACACCACTCCCACATCCAGGACACACACTTTGCTTCCCTGGGAACAGTGCCGGGATATGCAGGTGTTCACATACACCATTCCAGTTGTTAATATCAGATACAGGCATATTGTGTGTGAGAATTACTCAGGCCTCTACCACTTTACCCTACAGCCACTACAATTTGTGGGTCCATGTGCTATGGCAGAACCACACACCACAGCCACATGGGGGAATACATATTGCACCTGTCCATCTGCAACATGGGTTCCACACCAGAGGTAGACCACCATTGTTGATATCTGACTATACCCACCTTTCCCTGGACATCCATATCCCATCCCCACCCCCAGGCAAAGTGTCACTGCAAACAAACTGTATTTAGCACAAGCAGACTCTACACTTGTGAAGACTGGGGTGGACAACTTCAAAGGACCCATGCTGGGGGACTATACTGGCCACTCTGCATAATCCTTGACAATTGCATTCTATGATCATGTGTAAGGTTTGCATTGATCATGCTATCCCACATATACCCATGACTGCTCCACAACAAGACACTTGTCAGGTGTACACCAGCCATATATGAGCCGTCCAACAGACAGAGTGAGCTAATACATTGCAGAGCTGTAGCCCACAGAGGGAGGACATCTGTGAACAGTACTGGCACAACACTTCATTCTCACATAATCATCACAACACAGTGTTGATAATGGAATTGTCCAGACAATGCAGATAGGGCTCCCCTCAGTCTGTTATTGACGGCCACTTACTGTTAGAGGTCCTCAGCAACCCTCTTCCAGCACACACCAACAACATGGCTGTGGCTTAGCACATTCAAACCCTGGGATCTCCACTGTGCCCCTGCTTGACAGAGGCACAGCTCACTAGCCTCACACATTGCCTTATGGACCTACTTTACAGTGGTACAGTAGCCTACTGTACTGGGGATGCAGATGCCAAGCACACTCTGGCTAAGCTGTCATTCCCTACAGCAACAAGCCTAGTATTGACCTCTACACCCATATGTTCAATTGTCAGATGCACAATATTTGTTATGCTGTTATACTGTTTGCAGGTCTTTATTGCCATAGCATTCCCTGTTCCTATGAACAACTTGTGTATCTGTGGAAGATGTTTGAATATGAGGGCGATCCACTATATCACATATGTCTCTGTAGTCATTTACTGTGTGCACTGGGCAGATTGCTGTGTTGTGGTTGGTTCCTGGAATGACACGTACAAATACCAGATATGTGTGGCCAACTGCTAAACGGAGATATGGCCTAAGTGTGTGAGCATGCCCAGTTCAGCCTTTCCATGGCATGTTGCCTGACATATGCCTTATTTATCAAAGTGTGCGAGCATGCCCAGTGTGAGTTTTCCATATGTTGAACTCTGAAGTCCACCACATATTTGGGTTTGTGTGAACTTCAACAATATCTCACATTTATGGTTTTGTGTTGGGTGTCATGTTGTGTACTAACTGGCCAACTGCTTCATGTCTGCCACAACAGGGATTATACTGTGCCTGCAGGGATTGCATGGGATACTTTGCATACAGTTGTCAACATCCTTTCATAATGACCTAACACTGTAGTACCGTATAGTGTACTGGTTCAGTACTTTCACTGTGGTGGACAGTTTCCTGGGCTTTAGTCCTATCACTGCTTGACATCTTCATAGTGAGCACAACAGACTGTGTAGGGGCCAGTTGTGCACATATGACCATGTTGCATTATGTTCAGATATGGACTACCTACACCAGGCTTGTCCAACATTGGTAGTGTATTCCACAACATAGGTGGACATTGTCAAACACTAGCGATGTTCACTAGGCCATTTCTGATGCTAGTTACAGGGTGTGTTTGTCCTTCGACACACATTGTAACTGGAGTTTGCGATGACATATGTCATGGTTAGTATAGTGTGCCTCCATCTACCTCTGACATAACAGTGATACCCAGGGTTAACCTACCATCTCCCATCCACTCATCGGGATTCCTCTTGAGGGGAGTCGATAGGTGACTCTCTGGCTAACCTGTACTGGGAGTTTACTCAAGAGTGGGGGTGCCTTCTGTGTTATGGATCATTCTGTACAGCTTGTCCTATGTATGTCAGTGCTGGGGTTCAGGTCTCTCATGTGCATAGCTCACTGCCTTTCAGATTGTACAAGGTGCAGCATGTTCATTGATTCCAGCTTGGACATGGCTTCATACATCAGGCACAGCTTGTCTCTGGCTGGGCAGTATGGCAGTGTGTGGAGCTGCAGTTAGTTTACTCAGGCAACACATGGCATCTGTTCATGCTCTTTGCTACTCCTGGTGGGGTACTGTTGTGGACTTTACAGTTGATGGAGGTGTCTGCTGAGGTATATCCCACAGGGGCTATTGTAGTCAATTGTGACGCTGATGAAGGATGACTGCAGAGCCACAGTGACCTCCCCTTATCTACATCTGACAACCTTCATGATTGGGTGGGTATATGATATGTTTCTGCGAACCCTACAGCCACATGTTTGTCCAGTGCAGGATATCTATCACCTTGTGTCCCCAGGTCTCTCATTACATGTTAGGTACGTAATGGGTTAACACCTGTGTGGTAATTTGTGGGCACTTACTGTATATCCACGATGGTTGTCTATACACAGTTCTGCAATTAGCTTGCTGACATGGCTATGGCTTCAGTTGTCTGTTTCTAGGTGGCCCTTTTGTGGGTTGCTTGTGTCAGCTGGGGGTCAGATATGGTGGGCTGTTTGTACTCCTCTGCATACATGTTCAGTCACAGTCCTTCCATGTTGGCCTGTACCTATGGGACATATATATGGAACGGGGGGGGGTCCCAGGACCAAGCCTTGTGGGATGCCACTCATATCTGCTTTGTAGTCTGAAATGGATGCAGCATGTCTGACCATGTCAGTTCTGTCCTTGGTCTGGTTTGCAACCCCTCTACTGACATAGGGGTATATATTTAAGCTGGTGAACATATCCATACTGAACTCGTAGGGTATTGTCTGGAAGCATATGCACGGTCCAGCTACACTGTGTGGACCACATTGCCCTCATCAATGACCTTAATGACTGTTTCAAATGGGTTAAACATGTTTAGGGGCAGGATCTGCAGTTACAACAGCCACACTGTGTACGGTCCGGTATCAGTAGGTCCATAGCTGTGCAGACCAAGCTTGTCAGGATCCTGGGGTGGTAGTTTGCAGTATCCATTCAGGCAACACCTTTGTTGTGAAGGACCACTGTTGTTGTACACTGCTCTTTGGGTACATATCCTGTGGTAAGGCTGACATTGGGCAGTAGTGTGATTTGGCATTCCTTTATTCTTGGAGTCCATGTTGGCCTCAGCCCAGGACACCATCACATACCTTTGCTGCTGTGTGTTTTGCTTTGCAGATGATGGCTGTTACCTCAGCATCTGCAATGTCAGGGGACCAGCAGTCTGCTGGGATAGATATTTTGCATTCTGTGGGGGGGGGGGTTTGCACTGCACCTGTCAGGTTGTATGTTGGCAATATGTGTGTGTGTTTGGTATGTTGTTTGTAATATCTGTGTGATTTGGAGCATATCTGTGGATTCCCAACATAGTTCCTACCATCAGTTAAGTACGCCTTGTGATTATCCTTAGTGTCCTGTACAATTTGTATCTTCATAGGTTCATGGGTTCATACTAGGCTATCCACCCTAGGGTATTAGTAAGCCAAGCCAGAGTGTGTGTGTCTTTCGCCGCCCCTTGCTATGTGACTATTATGGCCATTTATGATTTTCTTTACTGTGCCTCTGTCTGGACGTGACACAGTGAAGACCCCCAGTGTACATGTACGATCATCCATCCACTTGGCAATATTCCTGTTGAGGGATGTCAGTGAGGGGCTCTGCCTAACATTGATTGGGATCCTGTTTCTGGGTGTGGGGAGCCTCTGGGTTATGTATCTGTCCCTCCAGCACATCCTATTTCATTATGTGTTGAGGCTGACATCTGTCACTCTCACAGCTCCAATGGCTTTGATTTCCTGTGGTGGAGTATGTCCATTACTCCTGTGTTGGACATGGCCTTGTACAACAGACATACAATGCTGTGTAGGCAGTCTGTGACTGCATTCAGCAGGGGTGTCTACAGCCAGGCAGCATATGACATATATTTGACACCCTTTATCCTCTTGGTGGGGTACCTTTGAGGTCTTCCAAACCACTGCAGGTGTCAGGTATGGTACATCCCATATGAGTCATTGTACTAGATTATGGGTCTGATAAGGGACCAGTACAGGGGCACAGTGACCTCTGTTGATGTAGATGTGAATCCTTTCATGATACGGTGTCCAATATCGACAGTCTTCCTAGCCACATTGGCATTGTGAGTGTCACATGACAGGTTACTGTCGACTTGTGTCCCTAGGTCCCTGATTACTCCATGCATACATAATGGTTTACCACCTATGTGGTAATTTGTGAGTACCTTGTCCAGTGTCTTCAGGATGTCTGGGTGGGGTTCTTGTGTGTGAGAGAGTGGTCTGTCACATGCTACAGACTGTACAGCCTCCAGTTTGGATACATGGTTGCATCTCTCACATATATTTTGTATTTATTGGGGGGAGTTGTGGGTTGTCTGTGTACTTGGGCCAGGTGTCACATTGCCTCTGGAGTCACAGATTCTACTTGTGGCTGGCCTTAATGGATTGTATGTGTGGACATATTTTATTGCCATACTACTGATCAGTGATTACTTCCCTGTTTATGTTTGCTCTATCATTTAGTAGCTTCCTCATTCTCTTGCATGGTTTGGTAATGGCTGGAGTCCAGCATGCCAGATGCCTGCGTGTATGGCATTGTGTCTTGTTGTTATTTGTGATTGCATACTCCAAGCATTCCTGGCTGCATTCATGGAATGCCTGTATAACATGTTCTGCGGTGTGTCCCATATGCTGCACTTGCACAGGGCCTTTCATGGATTCCACATCGGTTTGGAGGGGTGCAACCTATGCTTTACACATGTTTTTCACTGTGGTTTTCTGGCCAGGGACTGTGGTCAGGATGTGTATATCCAGTGTGATTACTCTATGGTCTGGTCTTACCAGTGAGGGATACACTTCTCATCTTGCCATCCAGTACCCATGTTGCTGATTATCACATCCAGTATGCTTACCCCTCTTGTGGGAGTGGTACTTTGTTCCTGGGCATTTTGGTTTATGGATTCTGGGAACTTTTCTCCTACTGTGTTGGTGCTAGTATAATGCTCCCAGTGTATGTCTGGGTATTTTCAGTCAAGCAATATAATGTGGTTTGGGGGGCTTGATATATTCATGTATTCCAACATAGGCCAGATGCAGTTCCTGGTATTAGGACAGTAGTCTGCAGCAGGCTATATACTGGGAGGCGGTTTTAGCCATTGGTATTTGACCATGGCTAATCCATGCTGCTTCTTGTTGTGGTACCAACATGGGGGTGTGGTTATCCTTGACATTTATTGCTAGTCACCCTCCTTTTGTAGCTTGTTCCATGTTTTGCGGCTGTACAGCACAGTATGAGGTGTAACCTGGTAGTGTTAGGGTGCTGATGTGAGCCTTGACCCAGTTTTCTATTACAGGACTGATATCAACATTCTCCATACTGTGTGCATTTACACTGCACACATCTTGCTGTTTAGACGTCTGGCATTGGGTAGCATTACATCTAGGTACCTATCCCTTGTGGTACCTATGAAGGTGGGTTTGTGTTTTGAGACTTACCTATTCAGGGCATGCTGTGGTTCTGACAGCCTTTGCCAGTATCCATGGGGCCTGAACTGATAGGTGCATGCCACCCCTAGCAGGTGGTGCATCATGTCATGCTCCGCATGTCTTCCCAGGCTGAAACACATTGGTTCCCCTTTGACTAACTGCATTACTTCAGTCAGTTATTGCAATTGATCATCCCATCGTCATTTTGTGGCTTCATGCTTGGTGAGGGTGGATGTTAGTCAGGGTCCTCAGGTGTGCATATAGTACATGGTGTTACATTACTTAACACATGGCATTCATGCCTCAGGTGGTGCTGCAGGGCTGCCTCTGTCGGATGCGCATATTACACTCCCTGTACATGTTTGTGAGCAGGTCATGTCATTTAGGCATCCCTGTTATTATTTGAGTGAGTCAGAGGGGGTATCATTCCCAGGGTTCCTACTGAGCCAGTGTATGTGCTATGCGTTGCCTCTTTGCCAAGGCCAGGGCATACTGGGCATGCCTCCTTCTGCCTACTGGGGCAGGCTCAGGTTGTTCCTCCTCTGAGTCACGCTCTGCCTGTGATGGCCTTGGCAATGGTGGGGGGCTGTTTGGCCCAGCCCTATGCTGGTCCTGCTGCAGCTGTTTTTGCAAGATCATATTATGTAGCATAGCACATACCATGACAATTTGGGTACATGTAGTTGGTGTGTACTGCAAGGCTCCATCAGATGTGTCCAAACACCGGAACCATGACTTGAGCAGCTCAAACACACGCTCTGTTACATTACTTGTTTGTGCATGTGCCTCATTATGGCGTTCCTGTTCAGGTGTGCGTGCGTTTCTGATTGGTGTCATCAGCCACGGCTCCAGTGCATAACCTGCATCCCCCACTAGGTGTCCATGTGGGATGTCCCCATTGGCAAATGTCTGGTAGAGCTGCGTGAAATGCCAGATGTGGGAATCATGGTAACTCCCAGGGCAGCCAGCACACACATTCATTATTATGCCCTGGGCATCACACATGACCTGGCAGTTGATGGAGGGGAAGCCCTTGCGGTTAATGTAGGCCCTGCCCCGCTCACCGGCTGGTGCTTTGATGCGTATATGTGTGCAGTCTATTGCACCCACTACCTCAGGGTATTCCGCTATTTGCTGGAAGAGACGCATATTGCTGGCCAATACCTCACGGGCATTGGGGAAATATACATAATTACCGACATGTGCTGACATGGCATCCAGGAACTGGTGCACTACCCTGGAGGCTAATGCCTGTGATATCCCCATCATATCACCAGTTGGTCTTTGGAAGGTACCTGTTGCTAGTATACTTAGGCCAATACATACCTTGGTTTCCACTGGGATGGGTTCCCCTCTGTTGGTTCTGTGTGTGAGGCGTGGCCTGCACAGCTCAACTATTTGCTGCAGGAGCTCTCTGTCCACTCTATAGCGCTCTACTATCTCCAGCTCATGTAACCCGTGGTAGGTGACCATGGGCCTGTACACTCTTCTCCGTCTCCTCACTGCGGGTTGTCTGGCACCATCTGCATTGTCACCACTCTCAGCAAGTCGCCTATATCTCATTATGACAACTATGGCAGCCCCTAACATTTCTGCTCTGAGTTCAGCTTTTTCAGTTTTCACTTCTAATAGCTTACTCCTGTCTTGCAGTGTCTCTTGAGAGAAACATCCTGCACTGCTGTTTGCAGAGTTTTAAGTGCTGGGCTGGGCTACTATTCTGCCTGTGTAATTGCCTGCTTCTAATTGTTTTCACCTGCTAGCTCCAGCAGTATTCCCTGCTAGCTTCCTACTGATTCTGTTGCTTCCTTTTTCCTTTCTGTTTCCTCAGGGGGTAGCAGCGTGCATACCAGCAGAAACACACTCACAGTGGCTTACACGTGTGCACACATGCTTACACGGTTCAGGATCTGCCTATTCGGGTTAAAACGCACGGACACCAGCGCAAACAGTGTTAAACATCTACCAACACGCTCCCACATGCTCAGTCTGCCTTACACGCCAAGACACTGCCCTACTCGCTTCATGGCGCCACATGCGCATGCACGCCCAGCAAGAAACTTTGGTGTAAGTAACAGTGTACACCTTCCATTTCTTGACTTTCCCATGCTTATCTTGTGGCACTCCTCTTTCCCTGATCTGTGTATAAGTAACAGTGTACACCTTCCATTTCTTGACTTTCCCATGCTTATCTTGTGGCACCTCTTTCCCTGATCTGTGTATAAGTAACAGTGTACACCTTCCATTTCTTGACTTTCCCATGCTTATCTTGCGGCCTCCTCTTTCCTGATCTGTGTATAAGTAACAGTGTACACCTTCCATTTCTTGACTTTCCCATGCTTATCTTGCGCACTCCTCTTTCCCTGATCTGTGTATAAGTAACAGTGTACACCTTCCATTTCTTGACTTTCCCATGCTTATCTTGCGACACTCTTCTTTTCCTGATCTGTGTATAAGTAACAGTGTACACCTTCCATTTCTTGACTTTCCCATGCTTATCTTGCGGCACTCCTCTTTCCCTGATCTGTGTATAAGTAACAGTGTACACCTTCCATTTCTTGACTTTCCCATGCTTATCTTGCGGCACTCCTCTTTCCCTGATCTGTGTATAAGTAACAGTGTACACCTTCCATTTCTTGACTTTCCCATGCTTATCTTGTGGCACTCCTCTTTCATTGATCTGTGTCTGTCATCTGTCATGTTACACTGACCTCCAATGAACTGCATTTCTTTCTACCATTCCCCCCTGTGATGTCACCCATTTCCTACTCTATTCCTCCCCCTTATGTATCTCTTACACTACTCAGACTGTGCTCATTTGCTATGTGACTGTGGGATTCAGTATCCTAACCCTCATTTACATCAGATTGCCTACTAATGCTTAGTTACATGTCTTAGACTCAGCTTCCCCCCTTAGCAACCACTACACGGTGGCCATGTTGTTTTTGGTCTGCTGGTCCCTGCATTGTCATTCCATGTATTGCATAAAACCCACATTTGTGGGTTTATAACCTTAATTTTTATGTTTTATACAGCGCAACCCAGTTACGCGGGGCTGCGCTGCGTTTAATTTTTGCATCAGGTTACCTTGCCATTGGCATACTGCCTGACACATATGCACCCTTTATTTGGAGCTGACATGGCTCCGTTGTGATTTTTTTGCAGAAACGTCTCTTACACAGGCTGGTTTCTGCTTCGTGGATCACTAATATACCTCATTTGCATACCTTTCGGCTGCAGTGAGGTATTTAGCATATCCACGCCCAGTCCGTGTAAGAGACATTTTAGCTGGTCTCTTACATGGAGTTTCAGGCTGTTCCTGGATCGCGAGGCTTGCATGGAGTGTTACACGTCTCTTACACTCCGTGCAAGCCTTCGTGAATCCTGCCCTCTGTTTGTGTTCCTGAGGAAATTGTACTCTATGGCAAGTTTTACCACCATTGATGTGCAATGATCATGGAGTTATAGAAGTTAATATTTTGCTAGATAATTCTGAAAAGCTAAAATCTAAACTAATACATAGAAGATTAATAAACGATTATATGGAAGCAAAATAATCACTTTGTAAAACTCTGGATGTGTTCAGTGGAAAAAATGCAGAAGAAATGTAAAAAGTTTTGGAAAAGAAACTGAATGCAAAAAATAAAAAAATTAACACCAGGATCTAAGCACACAACGTCAGAAAGATATATTTCCATAAGAATAAGATATTTGATTAAGGTGAGAGACAAAAATATAAAAAATGGAAAAGAGATGAAACTATGACATTGAAACCTGAAATAAAAAAGCTGGACAGATGTGTGAGACATGATAAAAAAAAAGAAAATTTATATAAAGATATTCAGCAGAAAAGGAAATCATTTTATAGATACATAAGATGTGGAAGGAGTAAAGACATATAAATAGATAAACTGTGTGTAGATTCTAAAATGTATTGTTAGACTCAACAGATTATAGATATATTTACAAAATCTTATATAAATCAGTTTGTCTCCACAAAAGGGTTAAGAAATTGTCCTAATGATGTCCAGGTAACATCAGACACTGAAATCAAATTAGATAATATTGAAAAGGAACTACACAAACTGGATCCAAACAAAGCACAGGGAGGTGACAGAATTAGTAATAATGACCTGAGAACACTTTGGCATGGACTTACAAGTACCTTTATATCTGTTATTTACTAAGCTGTAAAATATGGGGAAAATCCACATGATTGTAAACATGCACTTGTTAAACCTATCTTCAAAGGAAAGGAAAGTAGGACACACTCAGAGTTATACAAACCCATTAGTTTACTTTCATGCTGTGGAAAAATAATGGAGAACCAAATCTGAGACCAGAAAACCTCTGGGTGGCACACACTGGAAGAAAATTCTAACATGAAGACAAAACAACCCAAGGAGACAGTAAAATAAAACTCACAAGAACAAAGTGTGGATATAATATAATATAAAATGCTTTTAATATTCAAATAATCCACCAAACGTTAAGATCTTTTGCTGTTCAAACAGAACTTCATCAGAATGTTTCGACTATTAAAAATCATTATCCTTATGCATTTTAGGGATGCCAAAGATAGCTGGAATTATAGCTACTAAATAATTAAAATACAGAGAGCATGTGACACTGTCCATGAAATCACAGTAACACATTAAACAATATAGTTAAGAATAAGAAATACAGCTCTCTCTGAAAAACTCAAAGAACGTAAACCAAATACAAAACTGGTGAACCAGGCAAACAGAAACACACCAACTGCGATACATTACTGCTATCATCCTTTTTTATTACCAAGAAACTTCTTCAGAAATACAATAGTAAAAACTTTGCAGTTTAAATATGTATAAACATCCAATCAAAAAACACGTATGACATCACTTCCTATCGGCTCCACTTTAATGCACATTCAATTTTTAAATATTCGTTTTAGCCGGGAGGTGTGTCTGCTTTTAAAAACAGCTGCCATCTCAGTTCTTTATATTTAAGGCAAGCTTTTACATCATCAATAAAGTTAAAAACTTGCCCTAAAACTAAAAATCTAAAACCTATAAAATCTTTGCAAACAACACTGTGTTTTGCAAGTGCATTTTTCAGATCTTTATTTTAATCCCTGTCTTGTGTTCTCTAATACAGTCTGCCAGCCTTAAATCCATAAATAGCTGCTTAAGAAAAAGGCATTTGTCTGAAAATAATTTCTCATCACTGATGATCCTTCATAGTCTAATATACTGACCCTTGACTATATTCTTTTTCAGGAAAATGGGATGCTGGCTGTTAAAGTCAAGGTAATTATTTCTGAAAGTTTTCGTTCTGAAACTATTAAATACAAAAATATAGTTAACATGATCGAGTGTCAAATCAATATGCAAAAACTGTACTCCACTGCTTATAAGTTCAGATATGGCTATTATTCATAGCATTCTTAACAGCAATTGGTGCATTATACAAGGCAACACAGATTTGTATAATGTAGTAGGGAAAACAATTGGACGTATAGGGGAGTCATCAAAATCCTTATGCATTTTAGGGATGCCAAAGATAGCTGGAATTATAGCTACTAATATATTTTAATAGCAATCACCCCATATTAAAAAAAAAGTTTAGTTGAGTGGGAAAATGGCACATGCCTCTACAATTATATCAGATGAAGCACAATTTTATGTAAAAATTGATAAGCTTATTCATATGTTTTTAAACAGAGGGCATCCTTTGGATATGCTACAGGACATTAAGAATGAAGTTTGTAGTAAATGTGAAGTTAGTTTGCTCCCTTGCTGGGTATAGGTTTTGACTGTGTTACCAAAGAAAAACCTTCCACCTTTGAGCACACCACGATTTTTAAACATGGTCCTTGGAGTAAGGAATTAAAGAAGGTTATAACTAAGAACTGGAAGGTGATAGTCCATGATGATCTTTTTTATCAAATTCTAGGTTCAAATCCACAATTCATATATAAGAGGTACTTCAACGTAAAAGAGACTTTTGAAATGACATCTTACAGAAATGACATATCTCTTTCTAATAGAATTAATAAAGGGATGCCTAAATGTGGATATTGCCCACAGTGTAAATACATTTTTGTTGGACAGACCTTACAGTTAAGCACTAATCATTATAAATTTAAATTATCTGATACCTGTGACTGTAACTCAGCAAGGGCTGTTTATATTGCCTTTTGCAACCACTGTCATTTTTATTATATAGGCAAAAACAGAAAGACAGTTAAAATATCACAATTATGAGCGTATTTATGACATTCAAACATTAAATGAGAATGATGCCCTCTTTAAACAAAAGCTTTCTTGTCAAAATCATAACATTTTCCTGTTCTTTGTGCTGGAACAGATATTTCCAAATGTAAGAGGTGGACAGTGTGAGTTAAAACTTGAGCAGCATGAATTAAAATGGCATCTGAGATTACAAGCCAATAAACTACCAGGTTTAAGTGAACCCATTTCTGTTTGTAATATCCTGAGGATGCAAGCCTCAAGACTGTGAAAATTAAACTTTATACTTTCTACATTTTTAGTCTACAAGCATAATACATTTTAATTACTTTAGGTAGTAGTTCTACTCATTGCAGTAGTTCTTTATTTATTGTATTATTTATTGTATGCTTTATCCTTAACTATATTGTTTAGTTAATGTGTATGCTCTGTGTATTTTATTATTTAAATCAGTGATTTTTAATGGTCTAAATGTTCTGATGAAGCTCTGTTTGTTAGGAATGGAAGCGCTTAACTTTTTGTGGATTATTTGAATATTAAAAAGATTTTATATTATATCCATGCTTTGCACCTGTGATTTTATGTTGTTGTCCACTTTGGCTGTTTAGCCTTCATCTTATAATTTTCTTCCAGCATGTGCCAAAACAACCACAAGGTTTTCTGGTTTCAGGTTTGGTTTTCCTTGGGTGTGCCATTCTGTTGCTGGTTATTTGTAAAATAATGGAAAAGGTTATTGTGATTGTCCCTTACTCCGGGCCAGTAATCAAGGATCCTCCATCCTCACCATAGACACTGGTAAGAGATAGCCACTAGGAGCAAAAATGGATTCACACAGTATTTTCAGATGCAGCTGTCTGCAACGAGCACAATTTTCTTTAAGTGCACACATACAGCACACTCCAGACCTGGGGTTGGATTCTCTGTCTCTCTCCAGGCCCCAAACAAGACTCCGTACTGACCACTTTGGAGCTTTGTGTACCTGTTCCAAATAGCTGACAATATCTGATTCACACACACACACACACACACACACACACACACACACACACACACACACACACACACACACACACACACACACACACACACGCATGCACACACACACACACACACACACACACACACACACACATACACACACACACACACACACACACACACACACACACACACACACCTGGGAAAGACTAGCACAGATTTACTAGCTGTGCCCCCTCTTCCCAGACAATAAGGTAATTACTCTGCCAAGAATCAGCTACTCTAAGGGGCTTACAAGTGTACTCAGTTATACTGAGTAAAATCAATACTAATACAAACAAGCATAAGTACTTGTAAGATGTTAAAAGTATTCTCTAAAGGACAAGCCACAATGAAAAGTATAAAAATATTTGATAATAAATAATAACATAGAAAACATGAGAATGCTGAATATCTAGTTACAATAAACACCAGAGTTTCAATCATAGGAGATATAAAAAATAACACAGATAGAGTCACACAGATACAGAAAAATAGTACTTAACTAATCTCACTATATTTTCCTAACTGATCTAAAGAATTACTATTCCCTGGTTACTTACTAAAGCAAGGCAAGATGAAGTGTGTTGAGTTGCTTACTACATGAAAGGTGTGAGGTTATGTGAGATGGGCTCATATTACATTGTCGAACTTTAACAAGTTCGAACGCCATATGGTCGAACTTGTAAAAGTTTGAAAATGTAAAAAAAAAGAAAAAAAAGAAAAAAACTTACCTTATGGTTGTAACCAGGGGGGCAAGCCCCACTGCACCCTCCATGTGGGGGGCTGCACCCCCCACACCCCTGCTCTTTAAATATACCAACTCCAAGATCGCACTATAGTGTAGTAAAGGGAAACTCCACTTTCCACACCATACTGCATTGAAGTGCAATCTCAGAGTTGGTATATTTCAAGAGCAGGGGGTGTTGGGGGTGCAGAGGGCTTGTCCCCCTGCTTACAACCATCAGGTAAGTTTTTTCTGTTTTTTATTTTTATTTTTTTATGTTTTCGTACTTTTACAAGTTCGAACATATGGGTTCGACCATATGACACTCGAACTTGTAAAAGTTGACAACGTAATAGGTATCCATGTGAGATACCTGTGAGAGATCTTTCCTGTCATGTTCCAAGAAAAAAAGTGCTGCTGCAAGACTTCTGAAATATCTCTCACTAATATCGAAAGAATCATGTTTCAAGAAACAAAGTGCTGCTGCTCGGACCAAAGCACAAAAGGAGGGCGAGTATCTATATTCATCAAAGATACCTACACCTCCAGGTTAGTGGCACTGCACGAAGCATCGGTAACCATCCATGTGCAACTAACAGCGGGAAAAACTGCCTTTCAGTTTGTAGCCTGCTACAGAACACCCTCCCTATTACAGGAACCACACTTGGCATTCCTGAGAACACTGGAGAATATGAAGGTCTCTCCAAACACTAGGTTATTGGGTGACTTCAACTACCCAAACATTGACTGGGAAAACTACTCAAGCCCAAACACCCTCGCCCAACGGGTCCTTGAATTTATAAACTCTAACGCAATGGAACAACTGGTCACTACTCCCACAAGAGGGAACAACATATTGGACCTGGTCATCACCAACATGGGGACTCTATGTTCCACACCAGAGGTAAACCCCTCATTGGTAAGATCAGACCATAAACAAATTTCCCCTGGACATCCATATCCTGTCCCCACCCCCAGCCAAGGAAATCACTGTAAAGAATTTCTCAAAAGCCAACTTTGCAGTTCTCAAGACAGAGGTGGAATACTTCAAAGCCCCATGGGCCAGAGGATAATACAGCCCAATCCGCAGAATCCTTTACAAATGCATTCTATGAGCACCTGCAGGAATGCATGGATCGTGCTATCCCAAATAAAACCAAGACTCACTCCTCAGACCGGTCTGGTGGACCCTGGCCATAAATAAGCTATACAACAGAAGGAGGAAGCTACTACATGACAGAGCAAAATCCCAAAAAGGGAAGGCACCTCTGATCAGTATTAGCAAGAAACTTTGATCCCTCATAAAATTATCAAAGGCCAGTTTCGAAAGAATAATTGCCCTAGACACTAAAGATAATCACAAGGCCTTCTTTAGTTATGTCAGGAACATGGGCGGAAACTCACAGATATGCTCTGAATTGTTGCATAACGGTACAAAATATACCAAACCTACAGACATAGCCAACATCCTGGCAGACAGATTCAGCGCAAACCCCCCCCCCAAGGAGCAAACGCCTATCCCAACTGAATGTAACCTCCCTGACATCACAGATGCACAGGTGAAAGCTGCCCTCTCCAAAGCAAAAAACACAGCATCTATGGGACCGGACGGTGTCCCAAGCTGTGTCTTACATGAGCTCCAAGAAGAACTGAACCCTCACATTAAGTCACTGTTCAAACTTAGCCTTACTACAGGATATGTACCCAAAGAATGGTGCACAGCTACAGTGGTCCCACTCCACAAAGGTGGTGCCACAACGGACCCCAGAAACTATCGCCTCATAAGCCTGACTAGTCTGGTCTGTAAAGCTATGGAGCGTATTATCATGGAACGCATAAACAAAGACATTGGGAGCCTCCAGACACTGGACCCTACCCAATTTGGCTTTGTTAAGGGCAGATCTTGCCTCTTAAACCTAGTTGATTTCTTTGAAATAGTTACCAAAGCCATAGATGAGGGCAAGGCAGACCACACAGCCTATCTGGACCTCGCAAAAGCCTTCAACACAATACCCCACTCGGGCATCATAAATAAGCTTACCAGATTAAATATCAACCCCTATATCACAAGATGGGTTGCAAACTGGCTCAGAGATAGAACCCACATAGTCAGAATTGCAGGTGCCATGTCCAAATCCAAACCAGTTACAAGTGGCATCCCATAGGGCTCAGTTCTGGGACCTCTCTTGTTCGGTATATACTTCTCTGAGGTTCAGGATAACACGGGGGGATTATGGCTGACAAATTTCACAGATGACTGCAAACTGGGGGCCATAATCAAATCTCCATCCTCCAAAAGGGTCTCACAGAGACAGATGCTAGGTGCCAGAGCCACAGCCTCAAGCTAAATGCTAAAAAGTGAATAGTCATCCCCTTTGGGAAAAACAAGGTGCCCACAAATTACCACATAGGTGGTAATCCATTAAGTACGGAAGAAGTAATTAGAGATTTGGGGACCAACGTAGATAGTAATCTCTCCTTTGATAATCACGTTGCCAAAGTGGTTAGAAAGACCTTCTATATAGCCCACCTTATCACAAAAGGGTTCGGATCTAGATCAAGAGAGGTCATTGTGCCCCTCTACTTGTCACTCATCAGGCCCATAATTGAATACAATGCCCCTTTTGGGATGTACCTTACCCGACACCTGCAGCAACTGGAGAGACCCCAAAAGTACCTCACCAAGAGGATCATGGGCTACAAACAGATGTCCTATGCAGCTCGACTAAAGAAACACCAGCTCTACTCAGTTGCTTACCGCCTACTCAGAGGCGATCTATGCCTGACATACAAAGCCATGTCAAACCCAGAATTAATGGACATGCTCCACCTCAAAAAATCCAAGTCCCTTAGAGCTACACACTCCAGGGACCTAAATCTCAGCACAAAAATAAATAGGACATGCTGGAGGGACAGATTCATTTCCCAGAGGCTCCCCTCACTCTGGAATAGAATCCCAATTCATGTTAGACATAGCCCCTCGCTGACCCTCTTCAAGCGAAATTTGGACGCGTGGATGGGAAATCACAAATTCACCCCTGGGATCTCTCCTGTGTCCCTGCTAGACAGAGGCACAGTAAACTAATCTTAAAAGGGTACCTTCTGTGACCTACTTTACAGAGGCACAGTAGGCTAATCTAATAGGGAGGTGGAAGCCAAATACACTCTGGCTAAGCTTATAAATGCCCTAGGGCAGATAGCCTAGTATCTACCTATGAACCTATGAACCTATGCTGCAAGACTTCTGAAATATCTGTCACTAATATCTAAAGAATCATTTAAGGGGTCGATATTAGATGAGCGGCCATTCCGATGTTCGAATCATAGATGGTCGACATCATATGATCGAACGTCGGAAAGGTTGAAGGTGAAAGTCAGTGTTTTTTCACATGCAGAATGGGAAATTTTCCCTTTCTGCACTGAAGTGCCTTCTCGGAGTAGGTATATTTAATTAGGAGGGTGTGAGGGGTGCAGGGGGCTTAACCCCCCTTTTCAGAGTGGTAAGGTAATTTTTTTAATTTTATTTTATTATATAGTCAATGTTTCGAACTTCTCTCATATGTGTTTGCTCATGTGAGGTTTGAAGTTTTGAAACTTCGACTATATAATATAGACCCCATTTAAGTGTTGGTTATAGAATGACATCATAACTGGTCACTTGACTCAGGTACAATAAACACGTGGATATTTGATAAGATCTGTTACAGCATCTGAAAGCTATAAAACAATTTCAAAAACTTCCACCTTTCCAAGGTAGCAATTAGTTAACCCCTAAGGACAATACTGTAAGATTCCTAGTCCTGGTTTTCCCAGACATGTTTGTGTCTGGCTGCAATCAGAACTGGAAGATAAAATCTTTATGGCCTAAAGCAACCCATTTAATTTTCAACCTATTTTTTCAAAATTAGCTGGACTGAGATTAACCTCATCCTTTCCAGAATTCTCTGTTAAAACATATACATTTAATCAGTTGTTATAATACTGACATACATGTATACCTCTTTTCTGTCTAGCATTACCCACTGTTGACACTTTTTTAACACAAGCAACTTTACAAATACATTTTTAACACAAGCATCTGTACAAATCAGTGTGATAGGCAAATGACATAAAATTCTTTACAAAACTCCAGCTAGCTATGCTGGCATATGTTACACATACACTGCCCTACTCTCCCTGACACAGATGGCACTACCTCATATCGTCGCAGTTATACTAGATAAATTATTGTCAGAACTGAAAAGGTTGGTACTTGAAACCATGTATCAGCATAGATATGTTGAAAATAGATCTCTTATCACCTGTAACATGATATTCTATAACAATATAACAACAGCTATGAATGAAAAATTGTTCTGCGATATAATTTATATAGATCAACTTCAGCGTTTGATAGAGTCATACACAAAACACTGATCAATAAATTAGAACAACTAAGTATTGATATGTTCTTGATAAGACAGATAGCCGCATGGCATGCAAATAGGACATGGCAAGTATCATTCAATGCCCCATTTGGCATGTACCTCACTAAACACCTGCAACAACTGGAGAGGCTGCAAAAGTACCTCAAAAAGAGGATCCTAGGCCTTAAACACTTGTCCTGTATGGACAGACTCAAAAAACTCCAACTATTCTCTGTCTCATATCACCTACTTAGAGGTGATCTCTGCTTGACTTACAAAGCCATGTCTGACCCAGCTCAGTTAGAAATGCAACATCTAAAGAAATCCCAATCCCTCCGCACCACACACTCCAGAGATCTCAACCTCATTACCACAATCAACAGAATGTGCTGGAGGGACAGGTTCATAACCCAGAGACTGCCCATCCTATGGAATAGACTTCCCATACATGTCAAACAGAGCACCTCACTGGCCCTCTTCAAGACAAATCTTAATGAGTGGATGGGAAATAGAAAATTCACCCCGAGGATCACTCCAGTGGCTCTACTTGACAGAGACACTGGGAACTAAGGTTGAGTGGCACGATGCCATGGTAATCCTTTGGGCTAGGCTTGTAAAGGCTCCAGGGCCATTAGCCTAGTACACACCTATGAACCTATGAACTGGACAGGTGAAATTCCAGGTTACAGTCAGGGTGGCCCACAGGGTTCTGTCCTAGACCCATATTTGTTTACATTGTATCTTTCAGCTCTATCTTTTTCATCTGAGGTGTTCTACAGTCTGTATGCAGATGACTTGAAAATGGGTAAATTGATTATCTGTGTTACAGAAAGGGCATGTCTCCAAAAGAACTTGACTAAATTTACCATTTGGGCAACAGAGAATAATATGCTGATAAATACATCAAAAACTAAGCATATGAGATTTGGGAGGCATAAATTGAAAGGTGAATACTTAATACAGCATACAGTGACTGAAACTATAGATTCATTTAATGACCTGGGTGCATAGGTAGATCCAGCTTTGTGCTTTTCTGATCATATCAACCAATTGGTTAATGATAGTTATAGAACTGTAGGTTGTATGTTTATAAAGTCAAGAAAATCAGAAATAATGAAGTCATTGTTTTTTTAGTTATATTAGATATGAATGTGAGTATGCAATAACAATATGAAACTGTATAAGAAAGCAAGTATTTGGAAAACTGGAAAGAGTACAGGGGAAATAAACCAAGAGCATACATGGATGTGAAACTTTAAGTTATTAAGAAAGAATAAAATATCTGAACTTGTACAGTGTCTCACATAGATATTTAAGAGGGGATCTTATACAGGTATACAGGGCTTTAGAGATAACTACCTCTGGGAATATTTGGGGTTATCAAAAATTAATAGAGAATTTTCAGACAACCTGTGTAGAAGATACTGTAGGAATGAGAAGTGTATTATTTGGTTCTTTGAGAGAGCAGCTGATGCATGAAATAGACTACCAAATTACATTAAAGCAAATACTCTATATATATATATATATATATATATATATATATATATATATATATATATATAAAAGAACAGCCTGGACACTTATTATGTGAACAACTGTTTTGGTAGATTGGCATAGTAGGAGGGCATTACTGCCTGTGCCTGAAATATTTGTATGTATGCATGTAGCTGACACAGAGCTGGTCAGTCTGCGATGTCTCCTTATAGTCCTGTCCCAGTCTTAAGCTAGTATCCTTCATGTAATACTGGAGTCAGTCAAATCACATTATCCTTTTCATCCTTAATGTGCTGACATCTGCTACAGTTATCATTCCTGAAAACGCTACCTCCATCTTCCATTTAGTCTTTACTTAGCCACCCGACTGGTCCTGCTTGCTAACACCTCAGCTGTCTTCTCTGATAGGTCATTGGCACCTACATACACCATAACATGTACCGACACCCCACTCCCACTCTGAACTCCACAGTGGTCACATCCTCAAGAGTCTTACAATGTCTAAGCTGAAGCTGGATTTCTTACAGACTACTCCTCCGTCCCTTCCTTTTCTGACTACTTATACCCCATCACCTCCATGTCCCACCCCCTCTTGTCACAGCCCCATGCTTCTGGGATACCAGCAATGAGCACTCTTCCCTTTGGCATCACTGTATACAGCTCCCCATCTTCCTACTCAAATTCTTTATATGGCAAAGTAATGGTAACAAAGCTTTGAGTCACCCTGGATTGTAGTTCTGCTATGACCTACGAACATTTTTTCGTTCCATTGACTGTTTAAGTACCAAACATTTTCTTCTGTTTCTGTTACATTTCACCACCCTTTCCATCTTAATTTAAAAGGGACCCATTCATTTGGTAGAAAACTTGTTTGACTGAATTTTCGTTTACTGGGTTTTGCCCATTCCACATCATGATGTAACTGCAGATTTTGTTACATTAAGTATGAGGGCACAGACAGCAATTTTCCATGAATGGAGGTTGGGGTTGACTTGCCCCCTCTATAAAAATGTTTTTTTTAATTTTTCCATAAAATGAGGTGTCTACCAAATACTGCACACTTGGTATCTCTGGTCAAAACTATCTGTCGCCTTGGTGACTAAGACTGTAATCATCAGAATCACCTTTAGTTTACACAAAATATTGTCTTCTTCATTTCCTGACTCTTGCAAGAACCCTTAATTTCATCTCTTCCTACCCCACTTCCACCATTCTCAGCCTTGCTCATTGTATGTGCTAGGATCAGTTATAGCTCTGTCCCTTTTCATCACTTCCCATTGCTGTCTGCACCTTTTTCTCTGTTTCACTTCCATATTCATATCTTCTCTAAGATGGCTGCATCCCAGAAATTCTATATTCACTAAAATCTTTGCCACCTCAATTACCTGAACTTCTTTAAGAGCCACTGTCCATGGCTTTTTCAATTCAGCCTTTCACACCTAGCTTTTCCCATCCTGTCCTATTTATTAACCTTCTGTTGCTTTGCCAGCTGTTACTCTGCCCTTTCTTAATTGACTTGACTGTCCACAAACATCCCTAGGTCCCATATTCTTCCATCAAACCTTTCCATTTTCCTACAGCTTCTTGACCTACTCAGCTGCCTCAGCTATACTGCCCCTTTCTTTATAGAAAGTTTTTGTAGGCACATGATGCAAGCACACCAATGAAATGCCTGACTTTGCCATAGTCAGCCCAAATGTTTGAATAATAGTGTTATGGACAGCAGGGATTACAGAGCCTATATCCATACCATTGTATGCAAGAGTGTGATTGGGCTTAAGAACTTAGGGAAATGTGCCCTGCTGCCCTGCACTATAACTAACAGTTGTTGTGACCTCAAATAAGCTGTACACTATCAGTTCCAGAATGGGTTTATAATCACTTACTCTGTAGGATTTGACCCACCTCAGTCTGAGTCTATTGTCTTCTACTGCCAACTTACCAACAGTAGCTGTGACTTAACAAAAGTGTTTTTCATAAACACACAGATTCAAAATATTTCATAAGATGAGTAAATAATGTCTCTCCAGTGTAAGTACTCCCATGCACTATACAAATTACGATGGTAACAATCAGATTGCTAATATGATACTGAGACCTCAGCTACTGATCACTTTTTTAATGAGACAACCAATATTATGTTATGTAAGCTGAAATCAGAACAGCCTCTCACTTCAAAAAATCATACAGCAAAAATCACACCGACACTGTGAGGACACTCTACTCTAGAAATATAAAAAAATTAGCCACAATCATTATCTTATGAACAAATGAAGACTCTTTACATTTAGGAGATCTGGTTTTGTATGCAATACAGTACTGCAGTTGTATGAGGAAATGGGCTGCACTCTGGGGGCTGGGGGTGGGGTGGGGTGGTGGAAGGGTGGGTCAACCATAAAGGGAGGAGCTATGCACAACCACAAAAAGCACATTACCAAAAAATAAAACTTTAATTAAATCATCAGGCCATTAATCAAAGCAACATCAAGAAGAAAAGTCAATAAAAATATTAAAAAAATATTTCAAATAAAATATTGCATGACAGACGAAACAATTGAATAATGACTACATGGAAATAAAAGGTTGTGAAATAAAAAAAATAATTACTACATTAAATTTCAAACAGAAAAAATCAAAAATAAAAAAAACCAGAAGCACTCAACTCAAAACAAAAAAATTCTCTTTGCAGTGCTGCAGTTTTTATATTATAGCTTTATCAAGCTTAAAAACAACAAAAGCAAGAAAGAAATCTATGTGATACTTACTGCCCCCATGTAAAAAAATCAAAAAGAACAAAAACCCCACAGCCCTTTCAATGGGAAAACATGATAAAAAAAAAAAATGAAAAGCAAACAAGAAACAAGCTCAAGATACATTGCTTACATTGTTTACTTACTGTACTGGGACCATTATGGACCACATCATCTGTTTAGTTCACAGGTAAAAGTCTGTACAGATGACTGAAAGGAAGTCTAACAAGTGTAATGAGTTTTTTAAAATAATGGAATCCTGTCCTTGCTTACCCAAGGCTTACATTATCTAGTGATATTCTTCTGTATTCAAGCAACAGCAGGCTTTTTTTCAATGCAAATTCTTTAACAATTTTAAGTTTAAGCTTTTTGCTTCTTACGATGTCAGACAAGCTTACCTTATGGTCATTAAAAGCATGCTACTTAACACAGAGCAACACAGGCAGGCACTTATATAAATAAATCTGAGTAATAAGCATAAAAATCAACAGTACAAAAATATGAGAAACCAGACCATTCTGCAAAAAATCAGACAGATGAAAAAGCACTGTAGTACTTATGCAGTGTGTCCTCCCCCCATCAAGGTAGATACAACTACTCCTTGCCTTGCTTGGACACATCCAGAGCTATTTATTGGCATGGGTTGGCTAACCAACACAATTTAAAATTCTGGTTATGCAAATAACATTGAGGCACATATATGGCTCCTCTAAAATTGCTCTTGTATAATTGAGGAACAAGATAAAAGCGGTTTATTTTTTAACATGCATTTTATGATTGAGAATGAATAAAATAACATTTTACTTTAACAAAAACCAAATCATTTAGGAACAAAAAAACAAAATTTTATGAACAACAAACCAAAAATAAAGAGTAAATGCTGAAAGCAACTTTAAAATGCTGAAGTTGGGAGGTATTTATGAGAAAAAAACCAAAGATTTTAGCCCTTAGAACAAAAATAATTTGAAAAATCTATTCATTCTTAGAAATATTCAGCTACCAAAGTCTGGCTATTCTTATCTATTCTGCAAAGCACTAAGTTGCATACTGCTTGGTTTCAGATTAACCTTTTCATTTTTAAGTTTCCCATTGTATATTAACACACCAACATCCAACTGCTCTAGCAAGAATTGTCCTTTACTTTGAACTATGACTTCATAGATAAGTCACTACTCATTTTCCTTGAAACAGTACAAAACACCCTCATCTGCAAAAAAGATTTTATTCAATAGAAAATACAGATTCATAGTCATTCATAAAACATTAACATTCAAATTCAATACAAATCATCTTTGGGCACACCTTCAATATATGTGCAAAATTGCTGACAGCAATCATTGTACTAAAAGCATATAATTTGTTTTAGGCCCCTTTTTTTCCTTAACACAGTAAAAAATGAGACATTACATTCCTCCAGTAAACAAGTGCACTTGTGTTAGCACCCATTTAAACTTGTTTTCCAGATTTTAACAGTTATCATAAAAAAGATTATAATATGCCCATAGATACAAAATATAATTATTTCCACCATTATACACAAAAGTCTACTATTACATTTTATAAACATATCCACAATCCAACATTCCACCATTATTAGCACAAGTGCAATTCCACAAGTTATCCCACAATTATCAGTATTACACAGTGCCACAGTCCATTATAATCCAGTATTAGCACAAGTGCATATTCAGTGAATTCAGTTCTAATTTAAGCTAATAAACTTAACTTACAAAAATTGCCAACTTCAGTAATTCTGTCATACAATCCCAAAAATAGCCTTAAATTAAAAATATCCAATAGCTACAATAAAAATTGCTAGACAAATTTAAAAGGGACATTTAAAATCTGAAGAACAAAATATTTGAAAATCAAATAAAAAAAAAACAAAAAGACTATGAATAAAGAAAACAATGAAGTTGCAGAGGCAGCTGGGATAAAATTATGGCAACCAGAATGAAAAAAATTTCACAACCAGAGCAGACCCAGACACAAAACATGGCACAGCACAGCACAATCCACAGGCAGCCACCCAACCATAGTTGTGACCAGGAGCCTATAGCACTGCACAGTCACCACCAGACAAGCAACAACAAAAGAAGCAATGAAATAAACAACAATAAAATCAAAAGCCAATCATTCAAGCAATGAAGAAACCACAAGTCAGAAACAAAAACAATTGAAATTCAGCGCGGAAATTAATACTGAACCAATTTTATGCAAAATGGCACCAGCAGAGGCAACAGAACACAAACAGCAGAAGCAGACCAGCCACCCACCCAAGCAGATCAACCAAGAAAACAGGGCAGAAAACCTATAACAACCCAGCAACCATACACTACCACTGCACCATCAAATCTGCAAAGGAGCAAACATTCAGAAAACTGAAAATCTGGAAATACAAATGCGGTCAATTTACCGGAAGAAACAAAATTCAACAGAATCTGCAGCAGACTTATTTTAGCAGAAACTGAATTAAAAAAAGAGTAAAATGGCAAAGCACCAGAGCAAACACACCAAAACACCAGGCAACCAGGACTCCACACAAGCCACACCCAACCAAATGCAAACACGAAAACCTACACCAGGAGGCAACAGAAACACCACTGCACCATCAAATCTGCAAGGACTTAAACCTTATAGAAACCTAGCACCAACAGAGAAACAAAACCGCCAAGATACCTGACTTCGGACATCAAAAACAAAAAGCATTAAATTGCGAGGCGCGAGATTAATACTCATTCACAGCGTCTTTCAATTTTAAGCACCGCACAGAGCAAAAATAACACACAAACACACCAGGAGAAATACACACTCCAGCAGGAAGAGCAGACCCCAACCAAGAGCCAAAACAACCAAAGATCAGAACCAGAAGCAACAATACTAACAAACTGCCATCAAATAAACCAACCAAGCACATCTGCAAGAATGTTGAATGAAATTCACTGCCTCTCAATATTATTAAACATTCAATTTTCAACAGTCTCTGACTTTAAGTCTGAAATTTCAATTTTGAACAAATTTTATGCAATAATTGTTACATGTCAGATGCGGAACATGGACATTGTAACACAACAAACCCAGACAGACACACACACAAGACATGGACCCCAGCCACATGACCCCACAAGAGAATCCAAGAGGGAGACCTGATAATGACAACAAGGCAGCAATCAATATACTACAAAATCAAATATCAATCATGCATCAAATTACATACCAAACACATACCATCAACAGATCAGATATGAGGCAAAACAAAAAATTAAAAATTTTTTAAACAAAGAATGGTGGTCGCAACACCTGTAGTTTAACACACTGGTACAAGCCTGAGGTACAGGGCCTAACACCCATGATGAGGTACACACACACCTGCCCACACACACACACACACACACACCACACACACACACACACCCACCTACAACACACACCATCCACATACACAAAACCCTCCACTAACATACACACAACACCACAAAACACAAAAACACAAAAAGTAAAAACAACCATACACTTAAGTAAATAGCTCCTTCCGATTCCTTCCCCAGCCTCCTCCTCTGAGGCTTCTGACCTGTGCGCACTTTAAAAAAGTGCACTGCATGCCTTGTCCCCCTCTCCTCTATAACCCTCCTGCCCTTGAGTGAGCGCATAGAGTAGGCGGTAGTGTCAGGACTACGCATCTTGCGCAAAAAAAAAAAAAAAAATTTTTTTTTTTTTTTTTTTTTTTGTTTTTTATTTTTTTGAGGGGTTGCAGTCCCGTCCCCGAGCCCCCCAGCCTGCCCCCCTGAGGAAATGAAAGAAAAGGCTTTGTATATACAGAGTGTTAGCAGAAAAACTCTTAACTGCATTACAGTTACTTATAGCAGATGACTGAAACCTCAAGATGTAAATAAGATCCAGCAAGCCTATAATCCAAGCATCTTGATATAGCTTACCCTGCAATTTAGAATTCATAAAGTCAAAATAATAGCCCAGACAAACAAAAAGAAAGGAATAGTAGCAAATGTAATGAAGTACACTCCTTGGTGGTTAGATAAATTTTCGAAACACCAAATAATAGTCCCAGTCAACAATAGGAAAAAGGGCAACAGTAACTCTGCCATAGTATATTTCATAGTGGTTAGAATTATTCTGTTAAAGTCCAAATAGCAGTCCCAGGCAACAAGAAGGAAAAAGGACAGCAGTGGCTCAGATGCAGTATACTGCACAGTGATTTAAGCTATTTGAACACAAATTTAATTGACTTGTAAAACTCTTAGTATAAGTGAGGATGGTTAGGTTTAAAAGTTCTTAAAGGACAACAATGGGATTCTGTTATTAAATGCTCAACTCCTCTGTCTTTTTCTCCATATTTACAGTCCCTGCAATGAATAAACAACAATACAGCATTTAAAATATTTTAAATTGACTGTTTCTCTCCACTAGAACAAGTACCTTACTGTACTGTAGTGGTTTCACTTTCAAAAAAGTTTATCCCACCCTGGAAAAGCTTGCTGCAGTCTCCAATTCATTGATGTCATCAAGGCCAATGAATACAGGTAGTTTTCTGGCCATTTCCCTCCCCGTACTGACATCACCATCACCATCCTTAAAGCCCATTCATGCTGTGATGTCACAGCTCCCTGATCCTTCACCTACCCATACTGAAAGTAAAGGCTAGAACAAGGAAACAGTACACAAGTCAAGTCTCTTGCTGTGAGCTGTCAATCACAGCAGGTAACAGCATAAATTACCCTTAACACTTTGACAGCTAGGGAAGATAGGTGTGAAGGGGGGTGGGAAATGTGTCAAAGTAGTACAATTCAGGCTTCACAAAAAACTGCAATTTAGCCATTCTAAAAAGAAGCAGCAGTAAAAAACATTTTGAAAGTGTTCTGTGGCATTTGCACTGTTTGTGTTTTAAGCAGTCATCAAATGGCAGGAAATGTTACTTAAAACTAATTGACTGAAAGACAGCAGTGTATACATGTAAAACCAATACAGTGACAGCAGCTTTAGGAAGAAAAGGCCTTTGTGGTGCAATTTATTACAGACAAGCACTGCGTTGTGGGATACCTAGAGGCAGACTAAACAATTAGGATCACTTCAAGAGGAAAGACCCCATGTAGTCAGACTCAGAAATTACATGTTAAAATATTTAAAAACCTGTAAATAGTCTCAGAATGGTGTTAAAATGTAGGAAACACCAAGCCATGATGAAATAAACATGTTTTTGAGTCTGTGGGTGAGGTTCTCCTTTAATATTTTTACATCTAAAAGTATACATATTAAGAACAAAAAGTAATGTGTTCCTGTATATGTTGCATGTCTGATCTTATTTCAGCACAGTTTTCTTTTTATACAGAGCAGTATATTCAATTTTGTATTTCTTTGAGAGACATTGTCATACTACTTGCATTAATTATGCAGCCATTAGTAAGATGTTAGCCCCATGCATTTTACTATCAGCATGACATATCATGTGAACAAGGTACTTGATAAAGGTTATTTCTAAAATAACATTAACATTAGTGGTTTTGAAGGAGGTCATCTATACTCCAAAAATAAGGCTGCATCCTACACCTTTGTTGGTATAATAACTCTTGAGTTCTCACTACCTAAGAACAAAGGCAAAACACACATCTCCCTTCTCTACACATACTAATAGATGCATGTATTACAATTACTTTCAAGTTAAGTAATAAAGATAAAATATCAGGCTTAGTTCACATCAAAAACATATGAATGCTAATAATAGTGGGTTTAAAAATATCATATATTTCAAAATGTTGTATTTAGACTATAAATCAGAGGATACATCTTTAGAATCTGAAAATCTATTTTTATTCTACAATAACTTCTCCATGACACCAGAAGCTAAACTGCAAGCTTGAAACGCTAGACAGTTGTAAACAAATAAAATACATTCTTAAAAAGTTATGATCACCTACTTGATTTGAATTACTGAACATGATTTTTCTCTGTGAATACTACAGATATTGATATGCTACATTGCTTTGTCCCAGTCACAGGGGAAAGTTTGTTTGTTCCTATACATGACATTGTATTGGAGGAGAAATGTCTGTGTGACAGATTATATAAACTGGTTTGGGTTTTGACTTGGGGAAGAAAGAAAAGTGAGTTTATTATAGCAATAACCCACGCCTGGGTGTGGGTAATGCAGGATTTAACCATGGTTGGCGTGGTTTGGTCCCGAGGGGTTATTGCTATTATACAATGACATTATTTAAGAAAAGAAATAATTACTTTTCTTAAATAATGGCATTGTATAATGCCTCTTTGCTGCCCTTCCGCAGCTGTCTGGTATTCCGCGGCAGTTCTGATGTACTGCGCATGCCTATGCAGTACATTAGAGCTGTGGGCAAAAGCAACGGAGAACGCAAGATCTCCGTTGCTTTTTACTGTTTCGCTATGTTAAATGGGTTTAACATAGCAAGACAGCTTTAAAATAAGCAACGGAGATCTCCATTACTTATTTTAAAGCTGTCTCACTATGTTAAACCCATTTAATATAGTGAGACAGGTTTAAAAAAAAAAGCAACGGAGATCGCAAGATCTCCGCTGCTTTTTACACACTGTGCCACTATTTTAAAGGAGTTTAACATAGCGAGACAGCTTTAAAAAAAGCAACGGAGATCTGCGTTGCTTTTTTTAAACCTGTATCGCTATGTTAAACTCTTTTAACATAGCGGGACAGTGTTTTATACTAACGGAAAAAGTCCGGGTGACCGGACCTTTTTCCGTTAATATATCGAGGGATTTACAACGGGCACGCTGGTTGGGCTGGCCAATCAGCATGCACGTTTTACAGGAAGAATTGTATAATTTTTTTTTTAATTCTCTTTATTGTTTTATTAAGTCATTAACAACAAATAACAAACAAACAGGCATGAACAAACTATATACACTTATACATTGCCCAAAAAGAAAATAAGGAAAAGCTAAACTGAACAGCACGGGGAGTTACATTAGTCATAAAGTCATTTCAATATATTCTCAAATAACATTCTCCAATATTCTTTAATATATGGTTTCTGGTTAATGTTGTGAAACAAGTATCTATGTGCTTTAAGATGTTTAATAGCCAGAGTCTTAAACCCTTCCCATGATAATGTGTGTCTATTTTCCAATTCTGAGAGATATAACATTTAACTAACATAAATAGTGAAATCAGAGCTCTATACTTCACCTCTGAAATGCCTGGTGGAGGAATGTGCAGTAGAGTGAATTTCCATGAGAGAGTTGATTTTTCGTAACCAATTTTTTCCAGTAAAACTCTCAGGGCACACCATAATTTATATGAGCATTTGCAGCTCCAAAATATATGTAGGAGATCATCTGTTTGATTTTGACATATTTGGGGAATAATTAGGGTATATTTTGTTGATTCTGTCGGGGGTAAGGTATGCATTGTTCATTATCATGAGCTGGGTAGATTTAAACTTTTTTAGGGGTATGTGTTTAGCACTAATTCTTATGGCCTTTGAGATGTGGTTATGAGTAATAGAAGGATCATGCTTTAGCCAATACTTGGAGAAAATAGGTTCATTATGTGTTCTGGAGGCCATGATAGCTTTGTAGGTATTTGAGATAATTTTTTTAAGGAGAAATAATTTCCTCAGTGCCTTGCAAGTTGAGATATCCTTATCAGTTACCATGGGGTGGTCTAGGTACCTATGAACTAACTCCCTGATCTGTCTTAATATGATTGTATTTTTTTTTTTGGTAAATTCATGTTAATTCTCATATCTGCGATGGTCCGTTGTTTGAAGGGGAAGAGGTCAGAGATGGTTGTATTCCTGAGAAGGGGGTAATGGTCTAGGTTTAAAATATGTCCGTTTATCTTTAGATTAGGGTTAAGGTGTAATGGTTGTAGAGTATTAAAGGCATGGGTCAGGTTTAAGGAACTAAAAAGGTTTTGTAGAGATTTGAAAAGTGAGTTTATTTTTGTTCTACAGCTTTTTGTCTTTTCTCTGAATTTGTGCAACCTTGGAGTTGGTATACACAGAGGTGGGGTCTGTGGTGGTTTGCTCCCAGATTGGTGGGTGCAGGGGGTGGGCTTGCCTTCTATAAAGGAAACATTGAGTAGTATTTTGCCATGTATTCAGTGTCACTAGTTGGATTATAATTTTTTGGAGGATTAGATGCTTTAATGGGGATTAATCACATGACAATTAAATAAGTTGCAATTAATCATAGTAAATCCCCTTTTGCTACTGGAGTCATGAAACAAGTAACATTTATCTGCCTAGTAAATTTTAGTTCCCTCTGTGTGGGAGCTATTTACTTTTGTTTTGTGCTTTGTAACCCTGCTTCATTCTGTCTCTCTTGAGGTTTTATCTTATTCTGCTAATGGCATCTGGGGAACAGCCACAATGAATATAACATAGGCAATGAAAATGCCCATTTATTGTTTAAGGCAGATTAATGTTCTGCACATAAATGTATGTGGAAGCAAGAACTGAAATGCATGCCATTCCTGTAACTGAATCTGTATTAGACAAATGACATTTTAGAGGCAAAAAAATATTATGTATTCTCACCAGAATCAATACTTACTTGGGGAAAGAAAGAATAGATAGATAGATAGATAGATAGATAGATAGATAGATAGATAGATAGATAGATAGATAGATAGACAGATGAGGAAAAATCCATAAATAAATCCATGCTGACAGGGGAGCAGAAGCATAAGCTATTTCAAGTTTTAAAGGTGTTTATGACTGGAAGTGATTGAGGAATTACAGTGGCAAATTACTTTGTGACACTACCTGTAAATCAACATGACAAACACTTTTGCAACACACCTGAATCTCAATTTATGCCAGGAACCAGGTTGGAACCTTGAAAAGGATGGCAAGCGAAAACAACATGTGAGGATATTTATTTATGTATTTATTTATTTATTTATTTTGTTTGTTTGTTTGTTTGTTTGTTTGTTTGTTTGTTTGTTTGTTTGTTTGTTTGTTTGTTTGTTTGTTTGTTAACCAGGTAGTGTCCAACTGGGCCAGGAGCCCATTTTCAGCGGAGAACGGGGAGAAAAGCTCCACATTGTACAATACAAATGTAATACAGAATAATAATAGCACATACAGGAGTGAGTTATACACAAAAGTAACCTGAGATTTACATACATAAAAAAACAAATTCAAAATTCTTTTCAACAGTAATGATAAGAGAATCCCATTGAGCAGAGCAAATAAGAGAAAATTCAGCAAAAGTGTCAAATATCATATGTAAGCAACAGTAATGAGTATTGTATGTTTGAAATATGTGTCTGTAGCTAAGGATGTCTTGCATTCTGCTGATACCAGATATGGAGTGGAGATGGCAGAGTCCAGAAGAGAGGTTGAATAAGAATTCCAGGTAGGGTGGGGAGGGTACAGGGGTTGCAGAGAATAATAGGTTGTATGAAGTAGGTGGACCCTGAAGGGATTGATAAAGGGTATGGGAAATTAGCCTGGAGAGTGGCAAGAGCACAGCCAGTGATTAGTAAGGTGCTCCTTTAGGAGGACATTGAACTGATGTGGTTAGTTATTTTAGTTATGGTATTGGGAAGAGTGTTCCAGAGTCCAGAAAATGTATGCGAATAGAGGGAGTCACCATGAAGGTTGTGGGAGTTGGAAACCTTTAGCAGAGGTTTGTTAGAAGATCTGAGAGATCTGGGAATGGTATTGGGCTGGACTAAGTTGGAAATAGCAGGGCAGTTGTTATGTTGGTTGACTATTTTGTGGGTTAAGGTTAGTTGATGTAGTAATAGAAGGTTGGAGAGTTCTAGCTAGTTTAACTGAGTGAGAGCAGAGCAATGGTGAGAACTGTGTGGTTGGTTATTAACATATTCTGCAATCTTGTTGTAGCATGATTCCAGGTTGTTAAGGTCTGATTTTCGGAGGTTTGTGAAAATGAGAGATCTGTACAGGAGGGAGGATAGCAGGTGAGACTGGGCTGTAGAGAGTATGGCTGTTCAAATTAGGAATGGTTTGGCTCTGCATAGGGTGTCTAGTTTGATGTGGACTTTCTTGATTGTAAGTGTAACATGTTTATCAAATTTTAGATTATCGTCTATGGTAATGCCTAAAAGTTTAGTGTGGCTAGTGGGTACTATTTTGGTGCCATTTTCAGAGATGATTGAGAGTGGGCAATGGGAAGGATTGAGTTTTTTATTTTTGAAAACTATAATCTTTGTTTTGTTGGGGTTCAGAATGAGTTGTTACTGGGAGAGGTATTTTTCAATGTCCTGAAATGCAGTAAGGAAACCTCCATAAAAAACTTCTCGAAAGCCAACTTCATGCTACTCAAGTCAGAAGTAACAGACTTCATGACACCCATACAGACGGGATCTGAAAGTTTGACTGCTGAATCCTACACTAAGGTACTGTACGAGCACATCCACTCATGCATGAATTGTGCCATCCCAAATAGAACCAAGACACTCTGCTACAAAAAAAGGAAGCCAAATCTGGTGGTCCCCCTGCCATAAACAAACTTTACAGCAGAAGGAAAAAACTGTTGCACAAAAGAGGAAAATCCCAGGATGCAAAAAACTCCCTTACCAGCCTCAGTAAGAAGCTGGGATCCCTCATAAAATACTCCAAAGCTAGTTACGAAAATAAAATTGCCAAATATTCCAAAGACAACCACAAGGCATTCTATAGTTATGTCAAGAATTTAAATGGCAATGCTCAGATCTGCTCTGAACTACAACAGAACGGCATTAAATATACTGATCCCAAGCATATTGCCAATATCCAAGCAGATCGATTTAGTGCCAACTTCACCCCCACTCACCCCCTAAAAGGCCCATCTCAATACCAAAAGATTGCCAAATTCAGGTAATCATGGCCACACAGGTAGAAACCACACTCTCCAAAGCTAAGAATACAGTATCCAAGGTACCAGATGACATCCCGGGCTGAGTACTACATGAACTACAAAATTAACTGGCACCTCACCTAAGTGTCATGTTTAATCATAGCCTCACCTCAGGCTTCGTGCCTACTGAGTGGTGCACAGCTACAGTTATCCCACTCCACAAGGGGGGATCCACCTTGGATCCCAGGAACTACTGTCCCATCAGTCTGATGAGCCTGATCTGCAAGGGCATGAAACACATTATTATGGAATTTATAAACAAAGACATTGGCAACCTTCAAACACTGGACCCCACCCAGTTTAGGTTTGTTAAGGGCTGATCTTGTCTCCTGAACCTGATTGACTTCTTCGAATCAGTCTCCAGAGCTGTGGACAAGGGTAAGGTGGTCCACACAGCCTATCTGGACCTCACCAAGGCCTTTAACACCATCCCCCACTCTGGAATCATAGATAAACTTACTAAACTGGGCATAAATCCCTACATCACTCAATGGGTTGCCAACTGGCTTACTGACAGAACCCAGACTGTAAAAGTAGCCAACTCCAAATCCAGCTCCAGACAAGTGACAAGTGGAGTACCTCAGGGTTCAGTCCTGGGACCACTCTTGTTTGGCATCTACTTCTCTGAAGTACAGGCCAACACTAAGGGACTCTGGATAACAAAGTTCGCAGATGACTGCAAACTGGGAGCAATTATTGAATCCCCAAATGATGTGGATATTCTACAAAAGGGCCTTACAGAAACAGATGCTTGGTGCCAGAGCCATGGGCTCAAGCTTAATGCCAAGAAATGTACAGTTATTCCCTTTGGGAAAAACATGTACCCATGAATTACCACATAGGTGTCAGGATGCTAAACATTGAAAGTGTGATGAGAGACTTAGGGACACAGGTGGACAGTGGTCTCACCTTCGATAACCACATCGCCACAACAGTCAGAAAATGCTTCTATGTGGCACACCTCATCACTAAGGTCTTTTCATACAGAAAAAAGGAGGTCATTGTCCCACTGTACTCATCTCTCATTAGACCCATTTACAACACCCCATTTGGTATGTACCTCACAAGACATCTGCAACAGCTGGAAAGGCTGCAAAAATACCTCACTAAAAGAATGACAGGCCTAAAGCAGATGCCCTATGCTGACCGTCTAAAAAAACTACAGCTATACTCTGTGCCATATCGTCTACTCAGAGGTGATATCTGCTTAACATACAAGGCCATGTCAAACCCTGAGCTGTTGGACATACTCCACTTAAAGAAATCCCAATGCCTCATAGCCACATGCTCCAGGGATCTAAATCTTGTCATCACAATGAACAAAACATGCTGGAGGGATAGGTTCCTGACCCAGAGACTCCCCATACTCTGGAATATACTGCCCATACATGTCAAGCAGAGTGCCTCCTTGGCCTCTTCAAAAGGAATGTTGACAATTGGATTGGAGATAGGAAATTCATCCCGGGGATCATGTCAGTTGCCCTGCTAGACAGGGGTCCAGGGAAGTAAATATTGTGGGAAGAAATATCCAAGGAATTGTTATGGCTAGGCTTGTATAGGCCCTAGGGCCGATAGCCTTGTACCAACCTATGAACCTATGATTGCATTTTTAGTTGGAGTTCTTAGGGTGAGTGGCTGAACAGGTAAGTGTGGCATCATCTGCATACTGAACTATGGATGTCAGTTGAGTAGCAGAGCTGAGGTCATTAGTAAATAGGAAAAAGAGAAGTGGACCAAGTATAGAACCTTGGGGTACACCTATGGAGATGGGGAGTAGGGAAAAGAGTGAGTTTTCCCATTTTGTAGCCTGTTACTGATTGGAAAGGTAGCTGTGGAACCAAGTTAGAGCTGATGGGCTGAGGCAGTGGGAGGACAGTTTATTAATTAGCAGCTGGTTGGATACGGTGTCAAAGGCCTTGGGCATGTCAAGAAAGATGGATGATACAAGATGGCCTTCAATAATCTGATGATGAATAGTGTTAGTAAAGGCTAATAGGGCAGTGCTGGTACTATGTTTAGGTCTAGATTCATGCTGGGAACTGGAAAGTAGATTATTGTTTAGGAGATAGTTAATGAGTTGCTTGCGGATGCATTTTTATAGGATTTTTCCCAGGGGGAGAGGATGGCTATGGGGTGATAGTTATTTAGCTCTGTAGAGGGTCCACCTTTGTGGAGGGGTATGATGTGGGATATTTTCCACAGAAATGGAACATATTGCTCTGTAATAGAGTGATTAATCAAAATGGATATTGGGTAGGCAGCAACACAGCAGGGTTTAAGTTTAGTTAACAGATTCTTTATGTAGTTAGTTTGTATGGGTTTAAGAAAGTGAGAGGGTTTAGGTTTTCTGCGGTGGGGGTTGGGACTGTGAGAGGTTGAGTAGATTGGTTGTTTAATAAAGAGGTGACAGTATTTATGAAGTAGGAGTTAAATTGTGTTGAGATTGGGTTTGAATTGTTTGAGATGGCTGGGGAATGGTTGGGGTATGACCGGGGTTGAGGAGGTGGATTATGGATTGCCAGAATTTTTGGGGGTTGTTTTGGTGGATGATGGATTGCCAGAATTTTTGGGGATTGTTTTGGTGTTTCTGTTGACATGACAGGAATTAAGTTTGTTTATCTGTTTTGATCTGTTTCTTTGTTAGGTTTCTTAGCTGTTGATAAGTTAAGAGGTCAGTTTTATCTTTGAATGTATGGTAATCTGGGATATAGCTGGGAGTAATAGCTTGCACAGCAGTTATATGTGGGAGTTCACTTCATAGGGGTAGATGATATGCATACTGACTACCTTGGCCTGGCGAAGGCATTTGATAAAATACCCCACTATGGCATTGTTAACAAACTTCTAGAATTAGGCATAAACCCCTATATAACACGCTGACTCACAGACAGGACTCAGGAAGTTAGGACTGGTGAGATCACCTCATCAAAGAGGCTAGTCACCAGTGGAGTCCCTCAAGGCTCTGTGCTGGACCCACTCCTCCTTGGCATCTATTTGTCAGAAGTCAAGGCTAATGTCAAAGGCCTCTGCCTGACCAAGTTTGTACATGCTTGAAAACTGGGAAAAGTCTCAGACCCCCCCCCCCCCACCAAGACACTAACATCTTACAAGAGGGTTTAACATAGACAAATTACTGATGCCAAAGCCATGGCTTAAAACTCATTGTAAAGAAGTGCATTATGGTACCTTTGGGAAGTAGGCTACCCTAGGAAACTACATTATCAATAAAACACCCCTAAGAGTTGACCCACTGTTCGGGGATCTGTGAACACATGGTTTTAGTAGCCTGGCCTTCAACCAACATGTATTGAAGGTAGTAAAAAAATCTTTCTATGATGCTTAACTTATAAGTGCATTACATCTATACTAGGCTCTCATCAGACCCATCGAGTATAATGCCCCCTTGGGTATGTACCTGACCAGCTACATGCAGCTAGGAGGGTGTGAGGGGCAGTCCGTCCCAGGCGGCACTTTTCCAGTCCATTCACATCATGTCTGAATGCATAAATTACATCTTGTTGTTGCAGCTTTAAGGTGTGTGTGTTTGTGTGTGTGTGAAATGCCCTATTTAGGTGTTACTCAGGCTCACACCCTGTACCTTGTGTACAGGGAATAAGAGCCTGAATTCTCTACCCATTCAAGGACCTGTCCAAGTCTGGAAATGTTTGTCTCATACTTTGGTCTGTTCTTCTTAAAATTTGTGGCTTTCTGGTGAATCAGTGAGAAGTTAATTCACTAAATAATGACATTTAAGTTTCAGCCTTCTTATCTTTCAGAAAATGCATGGTAACACAACACATTTTATTCTAGCAACTTTCTATGGTTATACAAGCAATTTTTAAAATGTGCCCCTGATTTTGTGCGTTTGCCCCCCCCCCCCCCCCCCATAAATTTTGGCTTTTTTTCAGATTTATTGTGCTGCACAGTTGACAAATATAGTTGAGTGTCAAGTGGATTTTACAAGGAGCTGATAGCTTCAGGGGAAGAGAAGTTTAGTACTGCTTATACCACGTCTGTGTTGTTTGTAGTACAACAGCTAGTGTGCTTGCTATTGGTGTAGGAAGCTGTGGGTTCTACTCCCACAGTATGTAGATGGATTGCTGATACTATACTGTGTTATACTTTAAACAGGGTGGATGCTGCACATTTAGCTCATGCTTTTGGTCTGTTCCTCTTAAAATTTGTGGTTTTCTGGCAAATCAGCGAGAACTGAATTCACTAAATAATGACATCTAAGTTTCAGTCTTCTCTTAATTTTGTCATTATTGATTCATACATTTTGTTTCATTGCTTACTGGAAAAAATTTAAAACACGTTCTAAATTTCAATGCTGTTTCAATGAATGTGAGTTTCAAGGGTAGAGCTGTTTTCATTGTGAGAGTGTATCGCTTTGTTTAGCAGATGTCTATCAGTGTTTGTGCTATAAAATTTAAAATAAAAGTTTTTTAATTAAATGCAAATAATCATTGTAGAAGTAAAGCATAAAGCAGTATGCACATTACAGTGTTTATGGTAAATGGGGAGAAATAGCCAAATGATGGAACACCGGAATGGCTGCGGGAAGGGGGACTGTGTATGGGGGGGCCCCATATGACTATGATTTTTTGTAATGGGGAGGGGCAGCAAACTCAAAGACAGCCCCGGGTGGCACAAACTCTAGCTACGCCACTGCATGCAGCAACTGGAACATCCGCAAAGGTTCCTTACAAAAAGAATACAGAACATAAACACAATGTCCTGTGTGGATCACCTCAAAGCCCTATGTCAGTACTTGGTCTCCTACAGACTACTGAGAGGTGATATATGGCTGGCATACAAGGCATATATGGACCCCACACTGATGAACCTTTTGCACATCTGCAAAAAAAAAAAAAAAAAAAAACAGCATCAGAACTATTAGAGCAAAGACCTAATTTTTTCTTGCAATGTAAATTGGGACATGTTGGAGAGACAGATATGTAGCTCAGAAAATTCCCTTTTTCTTTAATAGGTTTCCCATTCATGTGAAATAAAGTCTCATCCTTAACCCTATTTAAGTGGAACTTGGACAAATGGATGGTAAATTAAAATTTCACCCCTGGTCTAGCACCCATGTCTCTGATGGACAGAGGCAGTCAGTAAATCATGTTGGAACCAACAAATCCTCCCTTCATAAATGTCTAAAACATCTAACTTGTGGGACACATTTCAGTTGCACAGTTAGGCTTATAAAGTCCCCAGTGCTCATTAGCCTAGTATACATTTGTATGTCCATAATTAGTGCTGTGCTATGCGCTATTTGTCTATGAGTCCCAGCCACGGGTTCATAGGTTCATAGGTAGGTACTAAGCTATTGGCCATAGGGTCTATATAAGCCTAGCCAAACGGTATCCTAGCTTTTGCCACCCAAGAAAATTATTTTCCTGTGCCCCTGTCAAGCAGAGCCACAGAAGTGATCCCCAGGGTGAATTTCCTATCTCCCATCCAATCATCAAGATTTTTTCTTGAAGAGTGCTAATGAGGAGCTTTGTTTGATATAGATAGATAGTTTGTTCCAGAGTATGGGAAGTCTCTGAAACAGGAATCTATCCCTCCAGCATGTTCTGTTTATTGTGGTGACAAGGTTTCGGTCCCTAGAGCATGTAGCTCGGAAGGATTGGGATTTCTTTACGTGGAGCATGTCCAACAGCTCTGGATTTGACATAGCTTTGTATGTTAGGCAGAGATTGTCTCTGAGTAGGCGATACACGACAGAGTAAAGCTGGAGTTTTTTGAGACGGTCTGCGTAGGGCATCTATTTGAGGCCAGTAATCCTCTTTCTGAAGTATTTCTGTGGCCTTTCCAGTTGTTGTAGATGTCTTGTGAGGAACATACCAAAAGGGGTGTTGTACTCTACAATGGGTCTAATGAGTGATGAGTAGAGGGGAACAATGACCTCTTTAAATATTGAGTTTATATTGATGTGAAGGTAAAAATGAGGATTTGTTGATTCAAAATTCATAATTGATTTGTGTGCTTTAAAATGTCACATGTGACCTCAGGATATTCTTATGATGATGAAGACGGTGATTCCACTGTGCACTTAAACATCAAAACCAGGACTAGTTATGTATTTATTTATTACATTTGTTTACCACCAGAAATTTCTTGACTGGGCCGAACCCCCTTGTCAGTAGATGCCCGAAGAGAAAAGCTCGGTGAGCGATAACAGTAATAAAATACTAGCAATGGAAATTAGTTTTACATTATACGACCTCAAGTGATAATGTTCTAGTACAATGTAGAGAAAAGAAATTTTGCATTTTTTAGAAAAGAAAACCATGACAATGTAGAGATGTTCCTGAGACATGTACAACTGTAAAGCAGTAGCAACAAGTTATATTTACCATAAACTATTTTCATACCATTTACAATAGTTTTGTAGTTTCATTTTTTTACAAATAATTCATGGTGTAGTTTTGCTGAGTATTTCATCTCAGAGTCTATTCTTGTTATTATACAGGAAAAACAGAGCTAAAAATACCCTGCACATTTATATGATTTTTCTACATAGAAAAACACTGATGCATTATTGAAACTCTGTTTTTGCTGTTAATACACTTTCATCGATATTTCAAATGTTAGATGATTTTAGGAACAATAAATGTGGAGAGTATTAGAGTAGCTAATTTCTGCTATAGAGATCTATGTGGACAATTAGACTGAGGAAATCTGGTATTGTAAATGAGAAGTGTTCTCTAAAGCCAAGTTTTCGTCAAATAATGACATCATCAGAACCCAGAACAACAATACAACCATCCATTTATATTCAAAAAAGGCGCCAAAATCATAGACCCCTCACGAATTAAAAAAAAAAAAAACAGTATTACAATAAAACTACAAATAAAAAATAAAAGGTTAATAGAATAAAAAAAAAATTATTAACAACGCAAATTAACAACACTTACTAACACATATTTGCTCTTCTTTTAAATTTACTAAAGATAGAAATTGTGTCATTAAGACCAGGGAAACTATTTAAAATGTTTAAAACCAAGGCAAACATCTGAGTGCCTTGCCAGTGCACTTTTACTATCATTTTAAATTTTTAGTTTTAGAGCAGATCAAAGTTGGGGTATTGCCTGGGGATTGGCAGAATTATCTATTACAGAGAGAGAGAGAGAGAGAGATGTTTTGGCTGCTGCATTTTGATGCCACTAGTTTCCCTGGTCTTAATGATACAATTTCTATCTTTAGTGAACTTAAAAGAAGAACAAATATATGTTAGTAAGTGTTGTTTATTTGCATTGTATAACATTTATTGTTTTAAAATGTTATTTGTTGCTGCAAAGTTTGTTAAAAATTGTCAGTATGGGTGTCAACATATGTTTAAAAGACACTTTTGCATTTCTTATGTGTAATGGTGTATGGGTGCAAGATTGTGTTTTTAAAAATGGGAATGTTTGGAATTGAATATCATGTAGCTGTGTAACCTATTAGTAGGGGGCAATGGTGTATAAAATGGAGTCTTGTGTTGGTTGCAGTTTATCCTTGAAGGCAAAATGCCAAGTACCAGATGCATTCAAATATAAAGTGAATGAGAACTCCAGCTTTGTGTGGCTCGGTTTTGTGGTTTGTTACAATGATCTTAAGTCCCTCTAAATCCAGGGGACAGAATTAATGACTCAGATGTAAGGTGAGAAAATGCTGTAAATAAGTAAAGAAACTGAAAATGCTCTGTCATGGTTTTATGCTTATAAACTATTCTAATGACCACCAGGGCCTTTATAAGCCTACCTGTGCATCCAACCCATGTGAGTTAATTAAGAGGGGGTAGGTTACTTTGGAAGTTTCTAGAGGATTTTTGGGTGGGGTTATGTTAGTTTGGGCATTACTGATAACCTTTGTCTATCAGAGACATGGCAGACAGACATAAGGTAAAATTCTGATTTCCCACTCATTGGTCAAGGTTAAATTTAAATAGGGTTAGGGATGGACACTGTATCACATGGATGGGGAGCTTACTTTAGAGTATGAGGATCCTCTGAGACACAATATCTTATTTATGTCACAAGAAAACATTTAAATCCGTGGATCTAGTGGTTCTGATGCTGCTCATTTTGCAGATGTGCAAGAGGTCCATCAGAGCCGGATCCATGGATGCCTTGTATGCCAGGCAGAGGTTGCCTGTCAGTAACCTGTAGGAGACAGAGTATAGAAACAGGGCTTTAAGGTGATACATATAGGACAATGTGTTTCTACCCTGGATTCTGCTGGTAAGGAACATTTGTGAGCATTTCAACTGTTGCATATGTCTGGTCAGGTACAAGCTGAAAGGGGAATTATACTCAATGATGGGTCTGACAATGGGTAAATAAAGTGGTAATATGACTTTCTTGGGTCTGGATGCCATGACCTTACTTATACATTAGGCAACATCAAATGATTTTCTTACTACCATATTGCTATCTACATTTCTTACCAGATCCCTGACTTCTGGGTCAGCTCTTAGGGATGTCTTATCAATGGAGTAATAAGCCTGGGTGGCAGCTTTTTCCAAAAGGCATTATAATGCACTTATTGGCATTGAGTTTTAGTCCATGACTTTGGCACCAGTCATTTGTCTGTATTAGACCCTCTTGTAAGATGTTTGTGTCATGGAGGAATATAAGAAAGCTCCAAAGTTTGCAGCCATCTGCAAACATGGCAGCTGTCACTGGATGTAATTTGGATGGATACATTAATAACAAGAATTGATCTATGAATCTGAGGCTGTATGTGGCATTAGCTGAGCTGACCTACAAAATACAGAAGCAGTGATTGGCAGATGAGAGAAAAGAAAAACAAAAGATAGTTGAGGTTAAACTAAGCAATATAGTAAGACAGCCACTAGAGTCTGGTAAGTACAAGGCAGTGATGAGTGTCCCTTGGAGACTCTGAAGCACCCTAACCACTCTGTTGCATCCAGTGCTAAGTCTAACTAAATCATCAAGGTGAAGGAATATTACCCCCACACACACACACACACACACACACGCACACACGCACACACGCACACACACACACACACACACACATACACACACGCACACACACACACACACACACACACACACACACACACACACACACACACACACACACACACACACACCATAGATTAATAATTGGATAAAAGTAATTCTGGTTACATTAAGTCTGGTAGTCATGGAGAAGTCGGTGGTTAAGCATGTACAGTGATCTTCGTTTTTTATGTTTCTTTTTGACAATATCACTTAATGTTCTGAGAAAGTGACAGATTTATTCAAAATATACCCACAGACTTTAACCAGTCAACTTAAGGAATAATCTCTGCATTTTGGAAATGAATGGTTAGACATATTTTAAGATTGTTTAAATACATTTTAGTGGTATTAGATTTCCATGTCTTGAGATTAGACAGTTTTGATTGTTCTGGACTTCTAGGGAAGAAAGGCCTGGCTGCAGTGAAGTTTCCATATGCACTGCTCCAGGACCTGTGACTAATGAAGCAATGCAGTACATACTGAGTGCATTCTACTGACCTGCCCCAGGAACTGTGACTAATGAAGCAATACAGTACATACTGAGTGCATTCTACTGACCTGCCCCAGGACCTGTGACTAATGAAGCAATGCAGTACATACTGAGTGCATTCTACTGACCTGCCCCAGGACTTGTGACTAATGAAGCAATACAGTACATACTGAGTGCATTCTACTGACCTGCCCCATGACCTGTGACTAATGAAGCAATGCAGCACATACTGAGTGCATTCTACTGACCTGCCCCATGACCTGTGACTAATGAAGCAATGCAGCACATACTGAGTGCATTCTACTGACCTGCCCCAGGAACTGTGACTAATGAAGCAATGCAGTACATACTGAGTGCATTCTACTGACCTGCCCCAGGATCTGTGACTAATGAAGCAATGCAGTACATACTGAGTGCATTCTACTGACCTGCCCCAGGACCTGTGACTAATGAAGCAATGCAATACATACTGAGTGCATTCCACTGACCTGCCCCAGGAACTGTGACTAATGAAGCAATGCAGTACATACTGAGTGCATTCTACTGACCTGCCCCAGGAACTGTGACTAATGAAACAATGCAGCACATACTGAGTGCATTCTACTGACCTGCCCCAGGAACTGTGACTAATGAAGCAATGCAGTACATACTGAGTGCATTGTACTGACCTGCCCCAGGACCTGTGACTAATGAAGCAATGCAATACATACTGAGTGCATTCTACTGACCTGCCCCAGGACCTGTGACTAATGAAGCAATGCAATACATACTGAGTGCATTGTACTGACCTGTCCCAGGACCTGTGACTAATGAAGCAATGCAATACATACTGAGTGCATTGTACTGACCTGCCCCAGGACCTGTGACTAATGAAGCAATATAGTACATACTGAGTACATTCTACTGACCTGCCCCATGTCATTTCTGGAAGTTAGGAAAAGCAAGGATCCTAATTTTGAGTCTTGTGGTATTGTACTAACATCGTTCTACAATTTTACAGGCATTGATAAAATCTACTGCAAACCTATCTGTTTGACAACTAGTGCTCTGTGCATTGAGATATGAAAGCTCCCAAACCAAAAATATGGAGGCTGAAGAGAGCCAAGTTATGGTGCTGTCCCACCAGCTTTACTCATTACTGACTAGGTCATCCTGGCCAAATTACTAGGACTTTGTTCTATATCTGATCCTGAAACCACAGTGGGTTTTAGTGAAAGACAGGTTTATAGCTTCACAGGTTATTTCTAGTCTGTTGATTAGATAGATCGTGCGTAGCCTAGCAACCATAAATTAATCTACTTCTGCCCTGTTTCACTGAGGGGTAAAGAGACTAGCCTGGGGCGGGGGGGGTCTAATTATAATTACCCATCCATTCATCTATATTTGGTTGAAGAAGGTTAGAGAGCTGCTTTACTTCACATCCAAGGAAGAGGAATTCTTTGAGCATTGCATGTATCACACCATCAAGGTCTGTTTATGTTACAGTAGAGGTTTTAGATATTTTGAGTAGGTGTTTATGATGTTACATGTTTTGTGAACATGTAGGTCATCACACAGGACCAGTCATCTGAGACCTTGTTGGCAAGGTAAAGGTCATCATTTAGTAGCATGTACAAGATAAATGTGATCTGTGTAGATCATGGAAATCATGTACTTTATTCTCTTGATGAAAAAGCACTGTTTTTTTCCAATTTGGATTATGTGTCTGGGTAGATACATACCAAAGGCAGCATTATATTTTACTATTGACCTAATTATGGAGGAGCAGAGGGGGATAATAACTTCATTGGAGCTAGAGGGCACACCTTTGATAATTAACTGGACTAATAACATGGACTTCCTGACTGCAGTATATATATGTATATATATCAAATATATATATATATATATATATATATATATATATATATATATATATATATATATATATATATATCTTCTTCTTCTTTCGGCTGCTCCCATCAGGGGTCACCACAGCAGATCAACTGTTTCCATTTCTTCCTGTCCTCTACATCTTGCTCTGTCACACCAACCACCTGCATGTTCTCTCTCACCACATCCATAAACCTTATCTTAGGCCTTCCTCTTTTCCTGTTACCTGGCAGCTTCATCCTTAGCATCTTTTTCCCAATATACTCTGCATCCCTCCTCAGCACATGTCCAAACCAACGTAATCTTGCCTCTCTGACTTTGTCTCCAAACCTTCCAACCTGGACTGACTCTCTAATATACTTTTTCCTAATCCTGTCCATCCTCGTCACACCCACTGCAAATCTTAACATCTTCAACTCTGCCACGTCAAGCTCTGACTCCTGCCTTTTTGTCAATGCCACTGTCTCCAACCCATATAACATAGCTGGTCTCACTAACCTCTTGTAGACCTTCCCTTTCACTCTTACTGGTACGCGTCTGTCACAAATCACTCCTGACACTCTTCTCCACCCCCTCCATCCTGCCTGTACTCTCTTCTTCATCTCTCTTCCACACTCACTATTACTCTGAACTGTTGATCCCAAGTATTTAAACTCATCCACCTTCGCCACCTCTACTCCCTGCATCCTCACCATTCCTCTATCCTCTCTCTCATTCACACACATATATTCTGTCTTAGTCCTGCTGACCTTCATTCCTCATCTCTCTAGAGCATATCTCCACCTCTCCATGGTCTCCTCCACCTGTTCCCTACTCTCACTACAGATCACAATGTCATCTGCAAACATCACAGTCCACAGGGACTCCTGTCTGATATCATCTGTCATCCTGTCCATCACCATTACAAATAAGAAAGGGCTCAGAGCTGAACCTTGATGTAATCCCACCTCCACCTTAAACGCATCTGTCACTCCCACTGCAGACCTCACTGCTGTCACACTACCCTCGTACATATCCTGTACCACTCTTACATACTTCTCTGAAACTCCTGACTTCCTCATACAATACCACAACTCCTCTCTAGGCACCCTGTCATATGCTTTCTCTAAATCCACAAAGACACAATGCAACTCCTTCTGACATTCTCTGTACTTCTCCATCAACACTCTCAAAGCAAACATTGCATCTGTAGTGCTCTTTCCTGGCATGAAACCATATTGCTGATCATTAATCATCACCTCCCTTCTTAACCTAGCTTCCACTACTCTTTAAAATCAAAACGTGAGCAAGTAGTGGAAAAATAAACTGATAATCGAATAACCACCACAATCACCAGGCACAAATGAATCCGATCCAGATAAAAAATACAAAAGTTTATTCTCCTTAAGGACGCCAAAGATAAACTAAGCAATAATAACGCTCTCAGACCAAACGTTTTCATCGTCAACTTCCTCAGTAAAAACAACCATTTTTGAAAAACATATCATTTATATGCTTTTCAGTCTACGTCAACATTCAAAATACCCAATCGTAGCACAAGCTGTTTAAAACAATAATTGATGCTTAAAAAATACGTGTGCATTTTATACAATACAAGTTGCTTCAAATAAGTTGTAAACCCTTAAATGTGCAAATCACTTGAAAAAATAACTTCAGTTTGCTCAATGCCAATAGTGTATATATATGGATGTTAAAAAACCATCTTGTAGAACCATTTTATAAAATCATTTTGTAAAATTTAATTAATCCTGCACTAACTGTTTGGTATATACCCATTGTAATCCAGTATATTAAAGCATCTAGTGGTATAAACTGGTATCACAGGCAATTTTGCAATGTATAATATGTTAATTTATATAAACCTATATATAAAAATATATATATTTTTTAAATATATATTTTTTTAAAAACTTGCAAATGTAAAGATATAACAAGGACATACAAAGTGTGGTTTTGAAACATAATATTAGAGCTTTGCAGCTCTTAATTTCAACACTGGTGCTAGGGAGACCATGTCATTGAGTCCAAGGTTTCTACTTGAATCCAAAAATAATTGCCAATATAATTCCCTGTATTCAATGAGGGTTTCCCACATACCCCCCCTAGGGCTAGTGGGAACTACCTCCAACACAAAAAATTGATAACCTAACATTCCACATTTCATAGAGTGTTTGCATAATGCATTTTTCTCATTGTTCACTCTTACATCATATAGGTGCTCATAAATTCTTTGCTTGAGCTTCCTCTCACTCTTCCCAATATAAAATGAGGAACATTTCTTACAAATAGCAATGTATATAATACCCTTGGTATCACAATTGGCATAACTGTTTAAATAAAGTGTCCTGTTCCTTGCTTGCAAGCAAATAGAATAACCACTCATTAAATATGTACAGTAACTACACTTGCCACATTTAAATAACCCTTTCTTTACTTTGCTGTTCTTACTTAATAAATTGGTGTTATAACCATTTTCTAGTATATTCTTAATACTTCTTCCCTTACGGTAAGTGTAGATCAATTCATTGTCAAAAATATATTCCAAGTCTGAAATTTCTGAAAAAGTGTTCTACTCTTTTGTAAAAATCTTTCTTATGAGTGCTAAATGCTCATTATAAGTGGTAATGAGTCCTGTACTATGCTGATCAATATGTTGTTTGTCCTGCTTATTTGACACAAGGGTCACCCCTTTACCTAAAATAGGGGTAAACGAACCATCCCTTTTGGTGTTGACTTCTTCAAGGATTTTGTTAAAAAATTCCTGTGAGTACCCTCTCCTAGTGAATAATTCCCTCAAAAGGTTGACTTCCTCTAAAAATACTTCGTTATCAGATGTCATTCTGCTCAAACGAACAAGTTGCCCTTTCACTACACTTTTCTTCTGGTGTGGAGGATGGCAGCTTGCAAAATGTAAATAAGAGTTGGAAAACGTTTCCTTTCTGTGTATGCGTGATGTAAAATTTCCATTGTCTTTACTAATACAAACATCCAAGTATCTAAATACATGAGGATCAAAGTTTTGAGTGAACCTCAAAAAACTAGTGGTACTGTTAACATATCCCAAAAGATTGACAAAGTCATCTTGACTGCCTTTCCAGAAGAAACACAAATCATCGAGAAATCTAGTATACAAGACCCATTGGTTACAAAAGGGAGAATTAAGAAGAAACTTTTCTTCCCAATATGCCATGATAATATTAGCGTATGTTGGGGCACAATGTGCCCCCATGGCTACACCTTTTTCCTGCTTGAAGTACTCCCCTTGGAAATAAATGTAATTGTTTTTTAACACAATTTCCATCAGGGTCAAGGTGTTCCTAAAATCCATATGTGTCAACTTCTTACTAACAATTAGTGTTTCTTCAAACCATTGTAATCCCAAATCATGTGGGATACAACCAAAAAGGTCTATAACATCCATTGTGCCAAAATATAGGTTTTGACTGTATAGGGATGGCTCAACTTTCCTCAGAAAATCCCAAGAGTCTTTTAAAATGTTACTATTACCCTCTAGAATGTTTTTAACTTTCTGCTCAACAAATTTAGCCAGAGGTGCTGTCATGGAACCCTCAGCTGACGCAATTGGTCTTAAGGGTGGGTCTATGCTATCTTTGTGCACCTTGGGAATGCCAAAGATGCAGGGTACCTTGGGCTTCTCAACAATTAAATATTTGTATGTGTCCTTGTCAATTGAACCCTCCAGAAACATATCATGTAACAAAACCTGTATTTTCTTATACGCTATGTTAACTTCATTGATGGACACTCTAGAATACTTGTTTGTATCGTTGAGTATATCCATCATCTTTCCTTCATATTGTATTGCTTCCATCACCACAACTCCTCCACCTTTGTCAGGTTTCATTACCCTCAAATTACGATTATTACTAATGTCCTTTAAGATACTAATTTCTCCTTGAGTTAAATTAAAGTGTGTATGTTTACACACTACATGAGTTCTGATCTCTTTTTCCACCTTTAACTCAAAGTTTTTAAGCTGAGGGTGTATGGGAGGGTTGAACGTGCTCTTTCGCTTTAAAGTCTGACAATCTAAATTCACTGTTTTCCCTTTAAAAAACAGTTCCAAATTCTTTTTCCTAATAAAAAGCTTGATGTCTACCAAAAGCCTAAAAATGTCAGTTTTTTGTTTGGGAATAAAGGTGAAACCTTTAGAAAACAGGTCAAACCAAGTTTTGTCAACTTGAGCATTAGAATAATTGAAAATATTAAAACCATCACAGGACCATGTAGACATGGTGTTTGGGATTACAATGGTTTGAAGAAACACTAATTGTTAGTAAGAAGTTGACACATATGGATTTTAGGAACACCTTGACCCTGATGGAAATTGTGTTAAAAAACAATTACATTTATTTCCAAGGGGAGTACTTCAAGCAGGAAAAAGGTGTAGCCATGGGGGCACATTGTGCCCCAACATACGCTAATATTATCATGGCATATTGGGAAGAAAAGTTTCTTCTTAATTCTCCCTTTTGTAACCAATGGGTCTTGTATACTAGGTTTCTCGATGATTTGTGTTTCTTCTGGGAAGGCAGTCAAGACAACTTTGTCAATCTTTTGGGATATGTTAACAGTACCACTAGTTTTTTGAGGTTCACTCAAAACTTTGATCCTCATGTATTGAGATACTTGGATTTTTGTATTAGTAAAGACAATGGAAATTTTACATCACGCATACACAGAAAGGAAACGTTTTCCAACTCTTATTTACATTTTGCAAGCTGCCATCCTCCACACCAGAAGAAAAGTGTAGTGAAAGGGCAACTTGTTCGTTTGAGCAGAATGACATCTGATAATGAAGTATTTTTAGAGGAAGTCAACCTTTTGAGGGAATTATTCACTAGGAGAGGGTACTCACAGGAATTTTTTAACAAAATCCTTGAAGAAGTCAACACCAAAAGGGATGGTTCGTTTGCCCCTATTTTAGGTAAAGGGGTGACCCTTGTGTCAAATAAGCAGGACAAACAACATATTGATCAGCATAGTACAGGACTCATTACCACTTATAATGAGCATTCAGCACTCATAAGAAAGATTTTTACAAAAGAGTGGAACACTTTTTCAGAAATTTCAGACTTGGAATATATTTTTGACAACGAATTGATCTACACTTACCGTAAGGGAAGAAGTATTAAGAATATACTAGAAAATGGTTATAACACCAATTTATTAAGTAAGAACAGCAAAGTAAAGAAAGGGTTATTTAAATGTGGCAAGTGTAGTTACTGTACATATTTAATGAGTGGTTATTCTATTTACTTGCAAGCAAGGAACAGGACACTTTATTTAAACAGTTATGCCAATTGTGATACCAAGGGTATTATATACATTGCTATTTGTAAGAAATGTTCCTCATTTTATATTGGGAAGAGTGAGAGGAAGCTCAAGCAAAGAATTTATGAGCACCTATATGATGTAAGAGTGAACAATGAGAAAAATGCATTATGCAAACACTCTATGAAATGTGAAACGTTAGGTTATCAATTTTTTGTGTTGGAGGTAGTTCCCACTAGCCCTAGGGGGGTATGTGGGAAACCCTCATTGAATACAGGGAATTATATTGGCAATTATTATTGGATTCAAGTAGAAACCTTGGACTCAATGACATGGTCTCCCTAGCACCAGTGTTGAAATTAAGAGCTGCAAAGCTCTAATATTATGTTTCAAAACCACACTTTGTATGTCCTTGTTATATCTTTACATTTGCAAGTTTTGAAAAAAATATATATTTTTAAAAAAATATATATTTTTATATATAGGTTTATATAAACTAACATATTATACATTGCAAAATTGCCTGTGATACCAGTTTATACCACTAGATGCTTTAATATACTGGATTACAATGGGTATATACCAAACAGTTAGTGCAGGATTAATTAAATTTTACAAAATGATTTTATAAAATGGTTCTACAAGATGGTTTTTTAACATCCATATATATATACACTATTGGCATTGAGCAAACTGAAGTTATTTTTTCAAGTGATTTGCACATTTAAGGGTTTACAACTTATTTGAAGCAACTTGTATTGTATAAAATGCACACGTATTTTTTAAGCATCAATTATTGTTTTAAACAGCTTGTGCTACGATTGGGTATTTTGAATGTTGACGTAGACTGAAAAGCATATAAATGATATGTTTTTCAAAAATGGTTGTTTTTACTGAGGAAGTTGACGACGAAAACGTTTGGTCTGAGAGCGTTATTATTGCTTAGTTTATCTTTGGCGTCCTTAAGGAGAATAAACTTTTGTATTTTTTATCTGGATAGGATTCATTTGTGCCTGGTGATTGTGGTGGTTATTCGATTTCCACTACTCTTTCCCATAACTTCATGCTGTGATTGATCAATTTAATCCCTCTGTAGTTACTACAGCTCTGCACATCACCCTTATTCTTAAAAATCGGTACCAAAACACTTTTTCTCCATTCCTCAGGCATCCTTTCACTTTCCAAGATTTCATTAAACAATCTAGTTAAAAACTCCACTGCCATTTCATGTAACATCTCCATGCTTCCACAGGTATGTCATCTGGACCAACAGCCTTTCCGTTCTTCATCCTCTTCATAGCTATCCTTACTTCCTCCTTGCTAATCCACTGCACCTCATGATTCACTATCCATATGAATCTATATCAAGTGTTAAACTGTAAAACATTCTAGGACTTAGAATTCAAACACAAACATTTGAATCACAAAGATTTGAAAAAGAAAAAGATACAGTGAAAATATAACCATTTTTTTGGCAGGGGGTGCAAGCCACCCTGCATCCCAAGACTCCCAGCTACTTATATATAGCAAGTCCAATATTGTACTACAGTGAAGAAAGGACAAATTCCTGGTCCCTGCTGTGCTGCAGTCTTGCACATCCAACTACCAGCAATGTTCAAAAAGTGAATTTTCAAATAAATGTAGTTGCTATTTAAGGTGCTAAAACCTTTGATAGTTTGAGCACTTGAAGGAAATATATATATATATATATATATATATATATATATATATATATATATATATATATACATATACACACACACACACACACACACACACACACACACACACACACACACACACACACACACACACACACATAGTGTGGTCAAAGGAAAGTTTCTTGTCTGCAAAAGTGCCCAAGTTTGTAATGTTTATATAGTATGTGCATGTGTGCTTGTGTTTCACAACCGTACAGCACTATGCTTTTAAACATTTATCCTTAGACTGTGGTCCTGACATCACAGGTTTACATGTGTTAGACCCTCATGTAGGATCTGAGAGTCATCTGGAAGTTGATGACCACTCCAGTTTACAGTAATCTGCAGATGTGGTCAGCCACAGACCCTTAACATCACCTTTAACCTCAGAGAAGTATATATCAGACAGAAGCAGCCATAACACTTACGAGTAAGGAAACATATTGGTGATCAGTAGTACGATCTGCCATGTTACACATGCACTCAGATCATGGGATCACATGTACCAGTATGACTCAGTCATAATCCATGTGGGTATAAATGACCTGAGACATGCCTCTGTAGACTATATGAAGAGAGACATCATGGAGTTCAGAAAATATGCATCCCAGGCTGGTGTGAGCCTAGCATTGAGCAGCATTCTATCTTCTCCAAGGATGATGCCACAATGCGAACAGAAGATGACTGACTAATAATTGCCTTAGTCTCTGGTGTCAGGAGATGGTCAACAGACCATGCTGCTTTGCCAGGATTGGTATGCACCTCTCCCATCTAGACTTTTGTATATTACCTAAAACATTGTTCTCCCAAATGACAAACTAAAAATTCTTCTTTCATAGCAAATCAAAACCAAGAAAATCTCAGCACTAGTAATCTAAACAAAAAACTCCACTCCCTACAAGCTCTCCTCACCAGAGAGAATGCTGATGTATGTGCAGTTACTGAGACATGATTTAAAGCTGCAGAGGGCACCCCAGGATACAAAGCTATTTAGACCAGCTACTACATAGGCAGGGACTAAAGGTGGAGCTGTCTCAACTTACATCAAAAATAAATATACCACAAGGCTAGTCAAACAAGACAATGCACTTGTGCTTCTCCATGTTCAAATGACCATAGGCAAAAATCCCATGCTACTTCTTTGCAAACTACAGGTCCTCCTCTATAACCCAGGAAACCCATAACACATATTTAAACTTATTGGAAACACTCCGCATCCAACCCAATACCGTATTTATGGGTGACTTTAATTACCACACTATTAACTGGGAATCATATACAACACCAAACGTACAGTTACATATATTCCTGGATTTTGTAAACATAAACTTCTTGGCCCAGACCATCAATACACTGACCAGGGGGTGAAAACATACTGGATCTAGTCCTCAGTGATATGTGAGAGTGTTGCATAGCCCATAGTATAATGTCTTCTCTGGTATTTCAGACCACAGAATGGTTTCTTTTGAAGTAAAAATAAACCCCAGAACCGTAGCTAACCATGGAGCTACTCTAAGGCTAACTTCCTACTATTCAGTGATAACTTGGTAAAATGTCAAACCCACCTAAACTTTGAGACCACTGCTGTCTCTGCAGAACTGTTCACAGAAGCCCTATGCATAGAGACAGCTGTACCCCCCAGGAATAAGTACAGAACTAACTCAAAACACCAGCCACCCTCATGCAATCGCAACATCGATAGGCTGTATAACAGACAGACAGATAGACGGAATAAAATCATGGCAGAAGTTAGGAAGTGTAGCACCCAGCAAGATAAAAGCACTTTCATCAAACTAAACAAACTACTCAAAGGACAAATAAAGTCTACCAAAGCCAGATTTGAAGTAAATTTGGCCTCCCAGAAGGACAACCACAAGGCGTTCTTTAGCCATGTCTGCAATCTCAAAGGCAATACACAATTGTGTGCAGAGCTCATTGTTAATGGAACCACCTATACTGAGTCAGAATTATTAGCAGACAAATTCAGCTCTAACTTTACCTTTCTCTCACCCACAGCCTCCACTCAGGAAACAGCAACAAATATAACTCCCCCTACTATCAGGTCCTCAGAGCTCTCTCTCTAAGGCCAAGAACCTTGCATCAGTGGGCCCCAACAATATCCCAGGATGTCTTAAATAGCATGAAACATTACCTGTTAGGCCATCTGGAATCGCAGTTTCAACGTAGCCTCCAAACAGAGTTTGTGACTCATGAATGGAGAACAGCAATCACTATCCTGTCCCTCTGCTCAATGGCAATCTGTCAGTACACCCTGGGAACTACCAATCCATATACAGACCCTGGGAACTACCGATCCATAAGTCTCACTAGTTTTATACGCAAAGCAATGGACAACAATTATTGAGGAGATGATCAGTAATGACATAGGAAACCTCCAAACACTGGAGCCACCTCAGTTTGGTTTCATCAAAGATAGGTCATGCCTACTCAACCTGGTGGCTTTCTTTAAGAAGGTCACCAAAACAATGGACAAGGGCAAAAATGGTTCCCCCTGCCTGCCATGACCTGACTAAAATGTTAGACACAATACCCCAACTAGGGCAGTTATGTTACCCAGTGGAAACCCAGCTGGATCACAGACAGGACCTAGAAAGCTATCACTGGTGAGTCTACCTCTACAAAGAGGCCAGTCACAAAGTCCCTCAGGAATCAGTCCTGGGACCGGTCCTGGGACTGGTCCTTTTTGGCACTTACTTCTCTGAAATCAAGGCCAATGTCAAGGGCCTCTGGCTGACCAAATTTGGAGATGATTGCAAATTAAGAGGAGGCATAGAATCCTCCACCAACACTAATGTTCTCCAAGAAGGGCTGACACAAACAAATAACTGGTGTCAAAGTCATGGACTAAAACTAAATGCCAAGAAATGCATAACAGTATCCTTCAGGAAGTCAGCCTTTCCTGGTAATTATCATATTGACAACACTCCCCTAAAAACTGACTCATTAGTCAGGGACTTAGAGACACAAATAGACAGTACTCTAGCCTTTGATCATCATGTGACGATGGTAGTGAGGAAATCGGTCTATGTTGTGCAACTTATAAACAAAGGTATGGCATCTAGGTCTAAGGATGTAAGGATGTGTTTTTTTCTACTGTATTCAGTATTCATCAGTCTTATTATTGAGTACAGTGCCCCCTCTAGTATGTATCTAACCAGGCACATCCAACAAATGGAACATCACTAAAAGAATGCAGGACATAAATAACATGTTCTATGTTGACCACGCCAAAGGCCTATCTATGTATTCTGTCTCCTACAGGCTGTTGAGGTGAGATCTATGCCTGGCATAAAAGGCATTTTCGGACTCCACTCTGATGGACATCCTGCATATCTGCAAAACAAACAGCAGCAGAATTATCCACTGTAAAGACTTAAACCTTGCTTGTGACATAAATAGGATGTGCTGGAGAGACAGGTATGTATCCTGCAGACTACCCCTTCTCTCAAACAGGCTCCTCATTCATGTGAAGCAGAGTTCTTCCCTAATCCAATTCAAATGTAACTTAGAGAATTGGATGTGGTACAGGAAATCCATCCCTGGTTTGACATCTGCATCTCAGATGGACACGTAGCCTATAAATGGTTCATTTCCCAGGCCCCTGCTTTTAAATGTTTCATCTCCCAAGCCCCTGCTTATACTTACCAAGAATACCAGCATTTTTTGGGATGCATGGCTAAGCTTAAAAAGGTCCCAGTATACAATTAGCCTAGTATGCATTTATGAACACAGAGAGGAAAGCACGCACACAGCCTTGTTTAGTTTGAATCTATCAGTGAGCCAGTTCATTATCCATATGGTTACTTAAGGGTTTACATTTAGTTTAATTACCTGGGTGATAATTCCAGAATGAAGAATGGTAGTGAAGGCCTTTGCCAGGTCAAGGTAAGCTTTCTGCACCAGTCTGTCCCCATTCACTTCCTCAGTAGTCTACTAAGTTTAGTAGACAAGACCTTCATTTTTCAAACTCAAATTGGTTTAGGACCAGGGATTGTAAGCTGCTAATATCTTTGTTTATGAGTGCCATAATGATGTGTTCTATTACTTTTTCAAATAAGGATAGTAAGGGTTGTTTGTCTATTAACATCTTGTTCCTCTGCATGCTACCTAGTCACTATCAAAGACTGATGTTCATCCAGCTCCTAGCAGCTATAGATAAGCACAGACTAGTGGAAAACAGATTAGTTTCAGAATGGGACACTTATAATACATTTCTTTCACTTCCCAGCCACTGCACGTATAAGTATGGTTAATGATGTCCTTGCTGCAACCATAGCCATATGCGTCTCAAAAACCTTGGCTCATACAAAGACGTCCCCCAAGACAAATAGAAGCTCACTAACTGGCACATCATTCATTCTCTGTACTGGTTCTGGAACTATATGCCCTATCACTCCTGACACTCTTCTCCACCCATTCCACCCTGCCTGTACTCTCTTCTTCACCTCTCTTCCACACTCACCTTTACTCTGAACTGTTGATCCCAAGTACTTAAACTCATCCACCTTTACCAACTCTACTCCCTGCATCCTCACCATTCCGCTACCCTCCCTCACATTTACACACATATATTCTGTTTTAGCCCTGCTGACCTTCATTCCTCTCCTCTCTAAAGCATATCTCCACCTCTCCAGGGTCTCCTCAACCTGGTCCCTACTCTCACTACATATCACAATGTCATCTGCAAATATCATAGTCCACGGGGCCTCCTGTCTGATCTCATCTGTCAACCTGTCCATCACCACTGCAAATAAGAAAGGGCTCAGAGCTGATCCTTGATGTAATCCCACCTCCACCTTAAACCTATCTGTCACTCCCACCGCAGTCCTCACCAATGTCACACTACCCTCGTACATATCCTGTACCACTCTTACATACTTCTCTGCCACTCCCGACTTCCTCATACAATACCACAACTCCTCTCTAGGTACCCTGTCATATGCTTTCTCCACAAAGACACAATGCAACTCCTTCTGACCTTCTCTGTATTTCTCCAACAATACTCTCAGAGCAAATATTGCATCTGTAGTGCCCTTTCCTGGCATGAAACCATACTGCTGATCACTAATCATCACATCCCTTCTTAACCTAGCTTCCACTACTCTTTCCTATAACTTCAAGCTGTGACTGATCAGTTTTATCCCTCTGTAGTTACTACAGCCCTGCACATCACCCTTATTCTTAAAGATAGGTACCAAAACACTTTTTCTCCACTCCTCAGGCATCATCTGACTTTCCAAAATTTCATTAAACAATCTGGTTAAAAATTCCACTGCCATTTCACATAAGACCTCCATGCTTCCACTGGTATGTCATCTGGGCCAGCAGCCTTTCCATTCTTCATCCTCTTCATAGCTGCCCTTACTTCCTCCTTGCTAATTTGTTTCACTTCCTGATTCACTATCCCCACATCATCCAACATTCTCTCTCTCTCATTCTCTTCATTCATCAGCCCTTCAAAGTACTCTTTCCATCTACTCAACACACTCTCCTCACTTGTGAGTACATTTCACTCACTATCCTTTATCACCCTTACCTGCTGCTCATCTTTCCCAGCTCTGTCCCTCTGTCTAGCCAATTGGTACAGGTCCTTTTCTCCCTCTTTAGTGTCCAATCTCTCATACAACTCTCCATATGCCTTATCCTTAGCCTTCGCCACCTCTCTCTTTGCCATGCGTCTCATCTCCTTATACTCATGTCTTCTTTTGTCATCTCTTTGACAATCCCACTTCTTCTTCACCAGCCTCTTCCTCTGTATACTCCCCTGTACTTCCTCATTCCACCACCAGGTCTTCTTGTCCTCCTTCCTCTGTCCAGATGTCACACCAAGCACCTTTCTAGCAGTCTCCCTTACTAGCTCTGCTGTAGTTACCCAGCTATTCAGTAATTCTTCACTCCCTCCCAGTGCCTGTCTTAACTCTTCCCTGAACTCCACCTCACAATCACCCTTTTGTAACTTCCACCATTTAATCCTTGGCACTGCTTTCACACTCCTCC
>NC_056749.1:109892385-109903503 GCF_019279795.1 Protopterus annectens
GATAGCCATTTCTGTGCATTTAAAGTGTTTTTTTTATTGTATCTGCTTTATTTTCTGAGAAAAAAAAATACTTGTTTTCCTGCCTTTCTAAGCTAGTATAGTCCAGTTTTCAGGTTAGTGCTGAATTCAGGGCTGTTTTACAAGTTTCTGTGTTTGCCCATACCTTGCTTGGATAGAAGGAAGTTTCTCTGTTCACTGTGAGAGAGGGAGCTTTGAGCATCCTATCTGTCCCTGGAGGAGTGGTTTTAGCCTAGAAATTAGTAGTTTATTGGCCATTTCATCTAATTTTTATCTCTTTCATTTCCCTGCTATAAAACCCGCATTTGCTCGGTTTTGTGCACCGGGCAGTGCCAGTTAGCTAGAGTATAACTATTCCCAGCTACACAACGTCTGCTCTTCAATTTTTCCCTTGGAACTAGACAAACTTTCAACTTAAGCACTCAAACCATTCACTTTTCATACCGGCACTTGCTCAAAACTCATAGCAATCACTAATAAACCTTAGCACTAGACCCCCATTATATTGTAGAGAAGGACAAGTTTCTATGTTCGACCTTACCAGCCAATCAGTAAAACAGTTCACTTTACCTATCCAGGCATGTCGAAAGGGAAGTTTCAGGTGTACTCTCCAGTCCAACTGGTGAATCTGGGCATTTTGAGGCAATGTTACAATTGACTCATGCACACAGACAACCCTCTCCTCCTTCCACCAAACACTAATACATGCAAGAGATGCAATTATACAGCCAAACTGGAGGCTAAGCTCTCTCAGCTCAAGACTGGACCAGGCAGTCAAGAGGAGAAGGGAATTACTTGCATCACACCACCAGTCTTACATAGACCTATGAAACCAGCACTGGCAAAAAACACACATAAATACACAAAAACATACTCGGAGGCTCTAAATAAAATGCAGAAGCAACAGAGACCTCCAAAGCAGACATCCAAGCAACCTCCACCCCCCAACACAAACCATGAAACACATACTTCACATACTTCAGTGTGCCACACAATCACAGCCCTTAAGACAAAATAACATACCCAACACTCTAGTAATAGGTGAATCTATAGTTGGGCACACTGACATCCTACTCACTAGGCTAAACAAGGAGAAGGTTACTGTTAGCTGCCTGTCGGGTACCAGGATCCGCCACATAACACAAGCACTCAGGTCACTTCAGGACAAGTACAAATATGACTCTGTCATTGTCCATGTTGGTGTGAATGACCTGAGCCGTACCTCCCTCGACTACATGAAAAGAGGCATGGAGGAGCTCTCTGATCATGTAGCCCAGGTCAGTATGACCCTGACCCTGAGTAGCATCCTGCCCTCACCAAGAATGATACCATGATACAGAGAAAATATTAGCAATTTCAACAATTGGCTAAGCTTCTGGTGTCATTCAAAGGGGATCCAGTGTCTGTCAGCCTGGGATGACATGCTCGACAAGCCACTCTGCTTCGCTAGAGATGGCTTGCACCTGTCACCCTTAGGCTTTTGAATACTGGCCAAGGCTGTTGCTACCCCCATAGTGCCTTTTTTAGGCAAGGCTCAAAAGACAAACCCACCACCATAAATAGCACAAGTGACAAAAAACTGAGGGCAATGCTACTCGATGCCAGAAGTCTAAACCTCAAAATGCACACACTCGAGGAACTCCTCAGTATGGAGAAAATCGATATATGTGCAGTAACAGAAACCTGATTTAAGACTCCAGAGAGCACCCCAGTACTACCAGGCTACAACTCATACCATACATTTCGGCCACAAAACCCGGACCAAAATACAAAAGGCGGGGAAGTATCCATATTCATCAAGGATACCCACACCTCCAGTTTAGCACGATGCTTCAGAGATCATCCACATGCAACTAACAATGGGCAAAACTGCTATTCAAATTATAGCTTGCTACAGATCACCACCATGTCCCAGGACCACCACTCCGCATTTCTGGAAACACTGGGAAACATCAAGGTCCTACCAAATACCCTGATATTGGGTGATTTCAATTACCTAAACATTAACTGGGAGAACTACTCAAGTACAAACTCCCTTGCCCAACATTTCCTAGAATTTATAAACTCAAATGCCTTTGATCAACTGGTCAACACTCCCACCAGAGGTGACAACATATTGGACCTGGTCATCACCAACATGGGCAACCGGTGTTCCACATGGGAGGGCAACCCCTCACTGGTTAGATCTGACCATAAACTAATCACTCTGGATATCCACATTCCGCCACCACCCCCGGTCAAAGAAACCACCATGAAAAACTTTTCAAAAGCAAACTTCACGTTATTTAAGACCGAGGTGGGAAGTTTCAAAGCCCCCATGCTAAAGGATAACGCTGTCCAAGCTGCAAAATCCTTTACTAATGCACTCTATGGGCACCTACAAGAATGCATGGCTTGTGCTATTCTAAACAAAACCAAGACTCACTCCTCCAAGCTATACAATAGAAGGAGGAAACTAGTACAGAAAAGAGTAACATCCCAAGAAGGGAAGGCATCCTTGAACAGTATCACCAAGAAACTACGTTCCCTCATAAAATCATCCAAGGCTAGCTTCGAAAGAAAAATTGCCATGGACTCCAAAGATAACCACAAGGCATTCTTTAGCTATGTCAAGAATCTAAGTGGCAATTCTCATATCTGCTCAGAGTTAGTGCAGAATGGCACAAAATACACTGAACCGACCAATATAGCCAACATCCTGGCAGACAGGTTCAGTGCAAACTTCACCCCCCTCTCACCCCCAAAAGGGCCCATAACTATACCAGAGGAATGTAGTGCCCTTGAAATCACAGACACTCAGCTTAAAACAGCCCTCTCCAAAGCCAAAAACACAGCATCGATGGGACCGGACAATGTCCCAGGCTGCATCCTACATGAGCTCAAAGATGAACTAATCCCTCACCTAAACACACTGTTTAAACTCAGCCTCTCCACAGGCTACATGCCCACAGAGTGGCACACAGCAATGGTCATTCCACTCCACAAAGGTGGAGCCACAACGGACCATGGGAACTATCACCCTATAAGCCTGACTAGCTTGGTCTGCAAAGCTATGGAGTGCACCATCATGGATCTCATTAACAGAGACATTGGAAACCTCCAAACACGGGATCCTACCCAGTTCGGCTTTGTTAAGGGCAGATCATGCCTCCTAAGCCTGGTGGACTTTTTTGAGACAGTTACCAAGGCTATAGACGAGGGGAAGGTGGTCCACACAGCCTACCTAGACCTTGCAAAGGCCTTCGACACCATTCTCCACTCAGGTATTATAGACAAGCTCACCAGCCTGAACATAAACCCCTATATCATGAGATGGGTTGCCAACTGGCTCATGGACAGAACCCACATGGTAAGAGTTGAGGGAGCTAGGTCTGACTATAAACCAGTTACAAGTGGCGTTCCCCAGGGCTCAGTCCTAGGACCCCTCCTGTTTAGCATATACTTCTCATAGGTACAGGCAAGCACAGGAGGACTATGGCTGACCAAGTTCACAGACGGCTGCAAACTAGGGGCTATAATTGACTCTCCGGCTGACACAGACATCCTCCAAAAGGGTCTCACTGAGACAGATACCTGGTGTCAAAACCATGGCCTCAAGCTAAATGCCAAAAAGTGCATAGTCATCCCCTTTGGAAAAAACAAAGTACCCACAAACTACCACATAGGTGGTAGCTCCCTAAATAAGGAAGACGTAATAAGGGATCTGGGGACCCAAGTAGATAGTAACCTCTCCTTTGATAATCACATTGCCAAAGTGATTAGAAAATCCTTCTGTGTGGCCCACCTAATCACAAAAGGGTTTGCATTCAGATCAAAAGAGGTCATTGTACCCCTCTATGCATCACTCATCAGGCCCATCATAGAGTACAATGCCCCATTTGGGATGTACCTTACAAGACACCTGCAACAACTGGAAAGACCACAGAAGTACCTCACCAAGAGGATCACTAGCTTCAAGCAGATGCCCTATGCAGCTCGACTGAAGAAACTCCAACTCTACTCGGTTGCATACTGCCTACTCAGAGGTGATCTCTGCCTGACATATAAGGCCATGTCCAACCCAGAATTGATGGACATGCTCCACCTAAAGAAAACCATATCCCCTTGAGCCACATGCTCCAGGGATCTAAACCTCACCACAACAATAAATAGGACGTGCTGGAGGGATAGATTCTTGTCCCAAAGACTTCCCATGCTCTGGAACAAGATTCCAATCTACATTAGGCAGAGCTCCTCGCTAACCCTCTTCAAGAGAAACCTTGACGAGTGGATGGGAAACAGAACGTTTACCCCAGGGATCACTTCAATGGCTCTGCTGGACAGAAGCACAGGGAACTAATCTAAAGTGGCGGCGAAAGCCAACACATTCCAGCTAGGCTTATAAATGCCTTTGGGCAGATAGCCTAGTACCTACCTATGAACCTATGAATCTATGAGTAATGTGGACAATTGCAGAAGTAAAACAACAGTTATTAAACACTCACTTGAAATGGTAGATTGGATACTTACTTAAAACCTTCTTGAACAGACTAAGCCAAATAAAGTTGGTGGTGAAAGTATGTCAGTGGGCAATCAACATGGCAGTGGACAGTCAACCTGTAACTCATTTTAATAGTAAACCAGATTCCATGGGAAGCTAAATTTGTGGTGGGAGTATTCAGTCACTGCCTTTCCCTGCCTTATAAATAGTGTCTGTTACCATGGTGACACTAAGGCCTTATCATCTCAAGGGTACTACAGTATGTGATATATTTCCTTCTCCAAATAAATGCCAAGTATCCCATCTTCCTTTCCCTGATTCCCATTCCATGGGGGTTGATCAGGGATTCTCAAGCAGGCAAGTGAAAAAACAGAAAGTTTAACACTTTTTCCATTTCTTCTGAGGACAAGATTCATTCAGAGAGCCAAGTTGCTCAAAGCCAAGGTCATTCTGATAGCTGCCTTCTGATCCATATTAACCTGATTGCCTCTTCTGAGGCTATTTGTTCTTCAGAAGCCCCTCCATTTAAGTCCTTTCAAGATGCTGATATATCACCCTTTAGGTAACTCTGATTAAGACCCTTGCTCTCTCAAGCTGACTGATGGGTTATCTAGTTCTGCTGAAACTAAAAATCTGCCTTTTCTGAAAGAGTAAGTCTCATCATCTCTTCCTTTCAGTGGCCTTCCACCTAAAGACTTACTGAGATAGATGGGCCCACTTTTTTGTTTTGACTTCCATTAAAGGCATTAAACCTTTTACAGCTCCTATTCCTTTGCCCCTGTATCATCCATTTGAAAACTTCTACTCTGAGCTCAGTTAGTCTTCTATTAAGCTCCATTTGAAAGCCATTTTTCATTTGTATTCTGATAGAGAGTCCACCTCCCTTGCCTTTTTACAGGCCTTCATTTGACTGTTTAGCGTAATCCTTTATTTTATGCTCATTTGCCTAAAAACTTATTGCTCCACTCTTTGCTGACACTGAAGGCGTGAAGGTCCTGTCTGGAAAAATCCCTTCCTAGTATCTATCACTTCTGCCAAAAAGATATCTAAGTTGCAAGGTTTTTCTGCCAATTTCCACAGAGAAATGTGATAGACATAGGAAGTAGGATTTATTTTCATTTTAGAAGAAATAATTGTTGGAGTGAGTGACAACCTAAAATACCAATGTAAGGTCATGCAAAACTTTCTTTTTTAAAACAAGTTTATTGTTTTTAACATACAAAATAAATATCATAAAAATTTTATACAAGTAATTAAAATAGAAATGGTTATAACATTCAATAACATAACCAAAGTATTTACAAAGACATCCACTACAATCAAATCAATTAATTAAACTAAAATACCATGCTATTGAAGCTAAGATTTTTTTAACAGATTTTGTAAAGTATCCCATATAATATAGTAAGATGTTTTTCTAGTAGTTCTTGATTTTATTGTCATCAATTCCATATGGCACACTACAGTCATAACATTTTTAAATTCATTAAACGAAGGAGGAGTATCTGAAATCCAATTTCTGGTTATTATTTTTCTAGCCACTGCTAGAATAGACCATAACAAGGGAAGCTTAATCTTTTTAACACTTTGAGAAACAGGAGTGTTGAATAATATAAGAGATTTAGAAATAATGAAATTATCTGTAAAAAGAGCCTGCAAAAATCATTGATTGACTTCCAATATTCTTTCAATTTTATACAGTCATAAAACATATGTGCCCAATCAGCATTAATTTCTACATTACATCTTTTACATAAATTGTCTTTATTATTTATTTTATTCATCGTCAAAGGTGTATAAAAGGATCTATGTAAAAATTTCCAAGTAAAAAGTCTCCAAATAATGGAAGAAGTAGTTTTATCAGCAGATTCCAAAATATATTGTTTATCTTGTTGATTTGGTGATTCACCATTAATGGAAGTGAAATAATTCCAATAGGTATCTACACTGTAATAAGTTTCTTCTCTGATAATTTTATGTATGTATGAAAGCTTACCTTTATCAGAAACTTTATGTTGTAAATTTAATATCAAGTAATCAATCAGTATTGGAATAGATGCTTTAACTGTTATAGACATTAAATCAATTTTATTAATAAGATGTTGTCTAAAGGTCTGAACTTCTAACCAACAAGTTTCTCTCAGATCAAATTCTTGTTTAAGAAGTCTAAATTTTTAACTTTATTATCAGATAGCAACTGATACCAGTACTTTAGATCATTTTCTGTGACTAAATGAGTTCTTTCAGAAGTGGATGACAAAAGCATACCTTGTGTATACATTATAGGGAATAGAATAAAATTCCATTCCTTATACTTTGGATGCATGAATATAAAATTACGATAACTAATAATAATGTTTAATGGATAACTAACTATATATTTTGGTGTAATAGGTGAAGTACAAAATTCTTTTAGTAACCATAACATGGAGTTATTTACAATCATATTTTTATGTGTTAAAGAGATTTTCATGAAGTGAATACTAATTAGTTCCCAGTAATCTTTCCATTTTGCAACATATGACTGATCTATTAACAAAGTAATAACTTTTATAATAGAATAGATAGTATATAAATTAAAGTCTGGAAAAGAAATGCCCCCTTGAGACCAGCTATTAGTATGTTTCTTTAATGCAATCCTAGGTCTATTAGGTGCCCATAAGAAATTTAACATTAGTGTATTCAATTTCTTGATAATTATTTTTGTAGGTGGGAGTATTATTGATTGTATTAAGTATAATATCTTAGGGAATATTATCATTTTAATAATTGTAAGTCTCTCTTCCATAGTAAAAAACATATTATTCCAGCTATTGAAAAGATTTTGTATATTAAGAAGACAAGTATTATAATTATTATGTATAATAGATTTGATATCCTTAGTTAATATTATACCTAAGTAAGTTATCTGACCTGAATTGGGTATATATTTACTAAAATCACTAATGAGGACATTTTTCGTATATATAGGTAATATTTTAGTTTTTCTTCATTGAATATTAAACCAGAAATATTTTTAAAATTCATCATTTTATCAAATAGGGACTGCATAGAAGAATTAGATCCTGCTGATGTAATTAGAACATCATCTGCAAAAGTTGAATTTTAGATGTTGTATTTTCATCTATATCAAATCCTTCTATATCAGTACTGTTTCTGATCAGATTAGCCAAGGCTCCATTATTAAAGTAAATAATAATGGAGAGTGGACACCTTGTTTTGTACCTTTTAAAATGGGTATTTTTGTGAGACATATGTTCCTATCTTAATGTAAGCCAATGCTCCTTTATATAAATGTTCAATTAGATTTACAAATGCATCTGAAAAGTTTGTGCACTTCAGTAAGATAAACAAGTAGTCCCAACTTACTGAATCAAATGCTGAACTTATGTCGAGACTAATAAGTGTTAAATCATTCTTTCTCCTATTTGCAAAATCAATTAATGTTAGAGTTCTCCTTATATTATCAAAAGTATTTCTATTTACAATGAAGCCTGTCTGATCTATATCTATAATGCCTGGGATGATTGTCTTCAATCTATCAGCAAAAATACTCATAAACATTTTATAATCAACATTAAGTAATGAAATAGGTCTATATGAAGTGCATCTAGTTGGATCTTTATTGGGTTTTAAAATTGGCAAAATAAATGTGTATTGCCAAGATGGGGGAGTTATTAACTCATTTGGGCCAAAATAAAAACCTTCCCCGGGATTCATGAACCTTGCGCCAGGCGGATGCATAGCATAGGTGTTACAACGCCAGATATGGCCGCCGAGCGATTCAGGTACGATCCAATTCCACGTGCACTACCGGCGTGCGCCAGATTTGCGCCGCCTCCGGCGTAGGTATGTTAAACACCCCATGTACGGTGTTGCACCATGCAAATGAAGGCATATAGCGATCCACGAAGTGGCGCAGGCATAGCATAAGGGCACGGCAATGTAAACCAAAAAAAAACGGTTTACATTTACCCAAACATGACATAGGAGTAACGGAAGGCTGTCAACGTCAGGTATCACACTGTTGCCACATGCCAATGGCGAAAGACACAGAGAATGTCAAAAGAAAACATGCACAGCACGTAAATAATGACATAAATGGTATGTCCACAGAAACACACAGCAGAACCCCAGGACATGTCCGCGGAAGGTGCTAAACAATGAAATAATATGACAATGTCATAAAAGAGCAGTGTAATACACATCAGCTTCAAAGACACAATACACCATGGTATGCATGGAAAGCCACATCCACGGTGCAAGGGTTGCCAAGGAGTCGCGGCAGTGTTCGGCGCGGTAACTATGAATTAGTAGTCAATGCCATGCAAATGAGGCAGATGATACTGAATCGCAAAACCCCCGCCGGCGTAAGGCTGGACCAAACGGCGCAGTGGTAATACACCGAGGAGTGGCTCAGAGGGAATACATGTCAACCACAGAGGGGTGTGCCACTGTAGGAGGAAGTACATTGGAGCCCAGCAAACATGGGCTGTACATCGCACATCACAGCAGCAGGACCGGCGTGTGGGGAAATAGTTGAGCTGAGAGCACACAATGCGCGCAGAGATGCATATGCACGAGGATGACGACGTTCCCTTAACCCAGTCATGTGACGCCCGCCCCGTCAGCAACAACAGATACAGGAAGGTGATGCTGAGAATATGAGGAAATGCGGAAGCAGTGAAATTGGAGTAGTAATGAGCAATCAACACCAATCAACTGACGAAGGCCAATTGGCGGCAGCTGACAACTCTGCATGCAGAAACCTGCAAAACGGGATAGGGGAGGCATATGAATGCAAAGAAAGTAGGGGAGGTAGCAGATTGCAAAGAGTGAAGAACCGACACAGCAGAGCCAAGTAGACAGGCAGCATAACGGCGGCGGCAGACAAAACGCACGATATGCCATGTCCCAGAAACTACACATGACAGGGCTCTGCAGGATGCAAGCCAGGAAATAGTAGGTGCAATGTGCAGAAACAGTAAGGTAAGGTCGAAAGCTAATACAATGCAGGCAAGAGTAATGCAACACCAAAGGCAACAGCATTGCAGTGCCAACGGTAAAACACGGAAGATAATCCACAGATACGGCCGCACAGACACACCCTATGACATCACCGGGTGTACAGCACAACAGTATAAAGTGTGAATGCACACAACACACAGCCGTGTATTCCCAAACGGCGCACTCTAGGTGTAAACACACGGGGAACTTTTAAAATGTACATGTTGGGTGCCGCCGTGGCTGTGATCCATCAGCATGTGTTAGAGACAGACGGAGTTGTGGAGGAGGGTGCCGACAACTACCGTAGGCCTCAGAGGAGAAGGAGAGTGTTCAGACCAAGGGTAACCTACCAGGGGCTACAAGACCTGGAGATAGTAGAGCGTTACAGGGTGGATAGGGACACTCTACAGCAAATAGCGGAGCTGTGCCGGCCACGCCTGAGAACAAGAAACAACAGAGGGGAGCCCATCCCAGTGGACACAAAGGTATGTGTAAGCTTGTGAATACTGGCCACAGGTACCTTTCAAAGGCCAACTGGGGATATAATGGGTATCTCACAGGCATCAGCATCCAGGGTACTACACCAGTTTCTGGATGCCATGTTACCACATGCCAATGAGCATATATACTTCCCCAGATCTCAGGAGGAGTTGGCTAGCAATATGCGCCACTTCCACCGTGTGGCACAATACCCGGAGGTACTGGGTACGATAGACTGTACGCACATACAAATCAAGTCACCACCTGGGGAGCAGGGTAGACGCTACATAAACCGCAAGGGATTCCCCTCCATCAATTGCCAGGTCGTGTGCAATGCACAGGGCATTATCATGGATGTGTGTGCTGGCAGCCCTGGAAGCTACCATGACTCCAATATCTGGCATGCCTCACAGCTGTATCAGGTATTCACCAGGGGGGACATCACACAAGGCCACCTTGTGGGGGATGCTGGCTATGCACTGGAGCCGTGGATGATGACTCCCATCAGAAATGCACACACACACATGCAAGAACGCCATAATGAGGCACACGCACAAACCAGAATAATCATAGAGCATGTGTTTGGGATGCTGAAATCATGGTTCCGGTGCTTGGATACATCCGGTGGAGCCCTGCAGTACTCTCCAGGCACATGTGCCCACATATTCATAGTATGTGCCATGCTACATAATATGATCCTGCGGAAGCAGCTGCTGCAGGGACATAATAGTGAAGGGCCACAAAGCCCACCACAACTGCCAAGGCCAGTACAGGCACAGAGGGTTCAGGACCATGAACACACTGTGCCAGCCCCAGTAGGCAGACGGAGGCGTACCCAATATGCCTATGCCCTGGCAAAGAGGGAACGTATAGCACATACTCTGACAGCGTAGGCCCCATGGACTGACACCTCCCTACCTGCACACACAGTGAAATGGACGGCACACAAAAATGGCCACCCATAAAGTGTACCGTATGGGTGGCCCCATGTGTGACTCCAACATAGGCAGCACCCAAACACTGCACACCCAACAGCTAGCGGAGCATGGAACGCCAACACCTGAACCGTACATGGGTCCTACAGTAGACGGCGTTGCTGTATGCTGCCATGTTCGCTGCAAGGTGTATACATA